>NC_051058.1:22396862-22696862 GCF_904848185.1 Acanthopagrus latus | reverse complement strand
ACAAAAACAAGAACAAGAACAAGAACATTTCCGTTGGGCGACAACAATCTGCTGTTTGACAGGATTTCAGTGACTATATTTCGATGTGTAATTAGCACCTGTGTTTCTGATTTGTCTCACAGACGTTGTTGAAACAACCGGTACATGTACCCAAGCCAGCTGGAATGTATGAATTTTATTTTACTTGATGACGTCAACTGAATCTTTTGACTTGCAAATCACCAAATCAGTGCTTCCTCGTCCCTGACAGTTAACGTGCTTTACATACTGACTGTGGAGTTATGGTTAAGCTGTTGATCGCTGTCAGGTTATTGTCAGTGTCCGTGTTATAAATACTGACTATAGACTCAACACCAGTTATTTTCACTCGGTTATTTAAATAGAAAACACCTCACTCTGTCTCCGGCTCCACCTGGTCTGGCCCTCCCTCCATGCCGGGGTTGCCAGGTCCCTTCTTGCTGGTTAATCTGTTTGGCAGCGTGCGGCGCAGCAGGTTCTAATGGTGCCACACGGTTGGCTCGGCTTTGCAGTAATTTACGCCCCAACATGATATGAACCTGCTGCTGTTTATGTAGGCTCTGACTCACGCCACACACTGGTCTGCTGCCGCCAGCTGACACACACACACGCATACATACATGCTTACACACACACGCACACACACACACACACTGCCTCCTCTCCACCATTGTGGCAGAGCCAGCCGGGTCACGATGATCTTAACGCTGCTTGTTTTCCTACATTTGTTCTCTCAAGTATTTTGCTGTGAGGTGCTTACCTGCGTGGGAAGCAGCTGAAATCAGCCACTACACTGCTTTATTTTTAAGGAGGCTTCTAAATGTTATTCTTTACATGTTGGATTTAGTGTGATGCCTGGAGTTATCAGTTTGGACGCAACGGTAGAACACACAAACTCACTGCAGGACCGACGAGTGCTAATTAAAAAATTCCCTGTTATCTGTTCATCCATTGCGTCACTCACTAAAGCATTCAAAACTGTGTCTGCGAGCAACATCAGCAGATGAACACAGCGTCATATTGTGTGACGATGACACACATACACCTTCCTGCCTGGTTTAGGAGGATCGCCCTCTCTGCCCCACATGTCTTCAAACTCACTGTCTCAGAAGCTGGAAACAAAGTTAGCTAACTGACTTATGATTAATACACTGCTGCCGCCGATATAACCGCCTATCTTGAGAAAAAGAATAAACGGGATATGGAGACGTAACGTTTGTGCATTTTCTGTCACACACATCAATCATAGTGTTTCGATGGTACAGGGCTCCCAGTAGTTGATGACAGTAGCATTGGCTGTCAAACCAACACTAGTGAGGAGCTTCATTAAAATGGGATCCATTGCCTAGCAGCTGCACGCAAGCCTCATCATGTCCAGTGCCAAGCATGGGGTAAGCACGCCGCCGCTGAACTCTGGAGCAGTGGAAACATCTTCTTTGCAGCGATGAATCACGCTTCACCATCTGGCGGTCTGATGGACAAATTTGGGTTTGTCGGCTGCCAAGAGAACTCTACTTAGTGCCTGCTTTAACGATACAAAGATACACATTTTAGCCAATTAGGCACTTTCAACTCGGTTGCAACAGTAAACAGGCCGTTTTCTGTTCCAGCTTTACTGCCCATATGCACAAAGCAAGACATGGTGAGGTGAGTTTGGTGTGGAGGAACACGGCCCTGCCCTCAGCCCCCAATGAACACCTTTTTTGGAAGGAACTGTAAAGCCGATTGTGAGCCGGGCCGTCTGATCCAGCGTCAGTACTCGACCTCACGGATTTTCTTTTGGCTGACAGGGTACAAATTTTCACAGACGCACTCAAAATCTTGTGGAAAGCCTCCCAGAAGAGTGTCTGTTAAAGGTCCAACTCTATGTTGATGCCCATAGTTTGTAGAATGGGGGCCTGTGTGATAGTCAGCTGTCTACACACTTTTGCTGTATATTATGCTTAAGTTATTATTTAATTTTGTACACATTCAAGTATTAAAAAAGTATATGTACTGATTAGAATGTGTTAGGCGGGAGCTTTTGGCGCTACTTGGCCGCAAGTATTGACACAAAAGTTCATGCTTGTGATGTGTGTTCTGTGTTCGTCAGTGTGTGACTGCACCTTAACTTGTCATAAACACTTCAGAGGAACGCCTGTCTGGCTCCAGTATTAATAGCTTGTATAACCTCTGGCTCTGTTCCACATCACTCATCTGTCATGGGACGTGATGTCCGTGTGCTGCCATGTTGCTCTGATGGATCTATTAACCTTGGTGTTGAGGGGCTCGCTGCTGCCTATTCAATCTTCCTCTCCTTGCATTAGCCATCTGTTACAGCCATGACAGCAGTTACAGTGAAATGCCACTGGATTTCAGCTGTATTAGCAGGATGTCTACCGTCTTTCTTAGCCGTGCGATTCAGTGTGTTGATCCTCAAGACAAGATGAGAGAGACTACAATGATGGTCCAGAGGATAAAGATGTTTTCAGGATATGAAATTATTATTGTTGTTTGTAAGAATTTTTGCAAGAAGTAAAAATGTTCTTGGATCATGCACAAAACGTGAAGCTTCAATACAGGAGCTGGATTCAGAGAGTCGACGCTGGTTTCCTTTAACCATGTTGTTTTCCTGAAAGAAGTAGTTTTATTTGGCTAGCTGTAACCGAGTGTAACCATGAAGCTGGCAGATCAGAAAATGGTTTTATTATGCTCGTACATATTTGGAATGAGCACACTTGTGTTCTGCTGATGCCAAACGGCCGTTAGAAAGACCGATGCTACGTTGTTTAGGTGTAAAGGCTTGTTCCTGTATCATACCTGATAAAAATCAAAAAGATAAAATACTTTCTTTTCCCACAAGAGAAGTTCAGTCAAGTCACAGGCTGCTTCCACTGACAAAAACTGAAGAAACCCCCCAAAAACAAGAACAAAGAAACAATCGGAGGCCCAAATCTTCATCTCCCCTGCAGAAACTGATGCTACATGGCAGCCAGTCCTGCCTGCCAGCACGGTGCGCTGTGAACAGCAACCACACACACATGAACACACCAACATTTACTGACACAAACAGAATTTCATTCCACAGTTATGCCTCTACACACACTCGCACAAACACACACTTTTGTTGCTCTCGGACGCTTCCGGGGTCGAACATCTGCCTCGACGATCAACTGAAACATCCTTTTGGTGAGAGAGGTAGAGAGGCTCGTTTCCTTTTTCTGTCCTGAGAATAAATATTTCAGATGCTGGACCAACAGCATGTCAGCGTGAGATGGATTGTACTCTAGTGTGTGTGTCTCTGTGTGTGTGTGTGTGTGTGTGTGTGAGATGGCATGTGGATGTTCACGTGCTTCCAGTCCACCACAGTACCTGAAGGCTGCAGGAGGAACGAGCTTCTGTTGCTATTTTGCTGCTCGCTGTTCTTCTCTGTTGATTAATCGTACACACTACAAAATGTCCAATATTTTTAACACAAATGGCCAATGTGACATCCTCAGATTACTTTGTTATGTCCAGTCAGTAATGAATAATACGATAATATCAAAACAGAGGAAAAACAACAAATGTTCACATTTAAGGAACTGGTAACAGAGTGTTTGTCATTTTTGCTCGACAGTGAATTAGTGAATTAATGAAATCCATCAACTGACTAATCCTATTAGCATTCTCTGATTTGGTTATATAAACATTAATAAGATACCAAACCGGTGATCAGAAAAGATGCGTTTTCTCCTCAAGGTGTTATCGATGTTGACTTTAAATTGTGCTCCAGACACATTCCTCATCATAAAAACTCATTATGTCTCAACTGAGATTTGTTGAAACTAATTTGTAGCCACACATTTCCTCTAAAGGTTAACTCCACTCTGGTCTTGAGTCAGCTAATTATTTGTGTAATATTTCTATCTCCCCAGTGGGATCAGTGATACGCTTCATGGTAGATTTCAAAGTGTTCAGTGATTAGCTCCACCTTGGCATTTAGTCTGTTCCTGTCTGGGAGCCAGGACATTAAAAAAAATGCTGCATTGGTGACACTGTGGCTGCATAATGGATTGATTAAACACGGTGTATCATCATCTGTGGGCAGAATCTTACTGTGATCAGTAAACAGAGTATCATTATCACTGTTTGTATCTACGTGACTGTTTCAACAGAGTAGGAGATAATGTGCCGGTTGTTATTATTTGGCTTCCAGGTGGCTGATCGGAGACGAAGCACATTCATGAGAGCTTTTCCCCAACGCTGCAACGTGATAAGACAATCCCTGTATTGTTATTGAGTTTTTTGTGCATAATTGGGGAGGTGATTAGCCAGTCAATTAAAACACATGACCGGAGCACACACGGGCGCCGTAATCCCTCTCATTTCCCATCAAATGTGGTCTTTCATTCAGTGGAATGCTAATCAGCCTCAGTCCCGGTTGCTGAAGGAACAAGCTCAGCTGATTGAGGGTGGATTAAGGCAGGACCGGCCAAGTTAATGATCCTATTAAATCGTAGCCTTAACTGTATGAGCATGTTGTGATGATGATGATGGTTAAAACTCATGAATTCACAATTTGCATGTGCAGGGCAGCGCTGATGGTGATTGACGGGTGCAGCGTGCGTCAGTGTTGATCAGAGGAGTTAATTCACAGCACTTAACGTGGTTTGTGTGTGACGGGCAGCACCGACTGAACCAACTTTGTGGAGGGTCAAGAACTTGCTGACATGCCGTGCAGTGGGGATGATGGATTTTTGTAGGCTGACCCGGAAGTTGGCATCACTGTGGTTCCCTTGACAAAAAGCTTTCAGCGCTCAATTCTAGTTTAAATGTTGTAGAAAGTCATGATCATAAGTTTTTGATACTCACTCGTCTTGTTCCACAAATAACACCACAGGATATTTGTGTAAGCGATTCTTCTGTAGTCTCAGTTTGCCACTTGTTAGGTCTCGGTTTAGGTCGTAAAACAAAACATGAAAATCTCCTCATTCCAGTTTCTAGTTTCTGTGAACAGTTGTACTAACGTGTGCAGACGTTTGTGGCTGAAGCACATTTAACCTGTCAACAGTTATTGTGTCCTGTTTTGGATTCCAATAGTGTGACGAGCCGATTGTAAGCTACCCTGAAACAAGTTATTTTGTTAGAGTTCTGTGAAAATGCCCGGCGTGGCTGTTTCTCATCTTTATGCTAAGCTAGCCGGCTTCAGCTTTATATTTAGCAAACAGACGGAGTGTTATTAAATGTTTGTTCATCTTAAGTCTCTGCAAGTAAGTGAATAAGCATATTTCCCAAAATGCTTCTTTTGTTTAATTAAGGGAAACATTTTAATCTGAGCTAGTTTTTGTTCTCTGTCTTCTTCCAACCACACAGACAGTTTTTTTAACAACAACCGTACAAACTCTGTGAAAGAATGCAACGCATGAGGCCTAACCTGTCCGCTAGTGGTTACGTAACACACCTCATCACTCAGTCACTCAGTCATAGGCATGAAAGCAATCACAAACACACACACACACACACACACACACACACACACACACACCCTTCACAGACATTCCCTCGGTTCTCTCTCTGTAAATCTGTTGATTTAGACATGACAGCCGGGCAGCTCTCCATCGTCTATATTTATTCTTCTGTTGATCGTCCCTTTCTTCCCGCCAAGCAGTGGTACATCCACTGCGATAATTACTGGTGCTGGAGCACTTCCACCGACCGGGTTTGTTCAGCAGCCGACACCTTACGTAACAGAAAATATACCCAGAGATGGGAGAGCGGGGCCGAGGAGGGAATTGGGGTATAAATAGCTCTGTTTGTCCTCAGAAATGCAGAAAGAAACACCGCTAACCTCTTTCCTTCTTTTCATGTTGGTGATTATGTGACGAGGTTAGAGAAATCTTCCCTGGGAGTCCACAGCGGGCTGCTTTTGATCCGAAGTACAACTAGTTTTCCATTCAGAAATCACCTTAAATCACCTTAAGCCTCACATAGATCAAAATCTGTTTCTGCTTCTGATGTATTTATTATCATCCCTTCGCAAAGTCCAACTCTTCAACCCCTAAACTAAGCTCACCTCATCTGAGCACCTCGGAGCGCTTCTCTCTCCTCTTTCACCGGGCAGTCGGCCTATTTTTCTTGCACCCCTGTGTCGTCCTGCCCTACTTCTTACTTTCCTTTTTCGAAGTCATGGTGAAGTTTGTGTACCAAGGTGACTGTTGTGCGTCAGCTGACGGGCATTAGCAGGCATCCCTCGTAGCGAGCAGCCACAAAAATATGTCTATGAACCTTAAACGTACCCTCCTCTCCCCTCGCCGTCTGCTCACTCCTCTGTTCTCTTCGTCCCCTTCAGTCTTCTTACTTTCATCGTTCTCCTGGCCTGTGAAGTCTGTTTAACATATTTCAGCCTCAAATAACTTTCTACCCTTTAACTGACCTTTGGTCCCGTCTCACCAGGAAGTGGAATTGTGAAATTCAGCCGTCCGTCTTTGTAAATGATGTAGTTTGATTGATTGATCGTTAATGGCGGGCGCGTTGATGAACAGCAGCAGTCAGTTCGGTTCTATGGATATAAATCTATGCATTAGAGTTTCTGTGAAGTTTGTGCAAAGCCTCTAAGATTCCATCAGAGTTAGAAGTTATTTGCAACATTTTATAGCTTTGATGTTGATGATTTGAAAAACTGCTTATTAGTCATTACACAGTATAATCCCCCATCTGTTCTTCTGTCTTGGATCGCCTCCTTCTCACCCCTCACTCCCTTTGTCCTCTCTCCATTGCTGCTTCTCTGACAGTCCTGCCACTTCAAAGTTATAAAAGAAAGTCAAAGAGAAAATTGCTGGGTTTTTTTCCGGAGTTTCAGCAGAAGTGAAAGGGCAGCTTGGACTGAGTGGGAGGTTGAGTCACTGCAGACAGAGAAAGTAAAACTCATTATACTTTTCTTCTCGACTGTTCCTTCACTTGTTAGTGAGCGCTCGGGCCTCTGCTCGTTGTGTGTTCCGATGTGGACGCACTCTTCTGCCCATTCGCTGACCAATACTTGGTCATGAAAGCGAGAGAGGTCACATCAATAATTAATAATCCCTGATTCTCCGATCACCCAGAACTGAATCACGCAAGAAGCAAAGTCTGATGTTGCTCCGCTGAATCTGCACCGATCATGACGTGCTCTTTGTCCTCCTCACTGTTAATGGTTGAGTTATTCTTCTATCACTCTCTGATTTCATGGTGATGATCTGCAAGCACCTAATGGTTAAACGCTGTCTGGTACAGCTGACTTTTGACCATTTATATATACTTTTGATTTGATTTGTCAGGTTGTGAGCTGAGGTCGGGTGACACTATAGCTAGCTGCCACTCAAGATGACTGAGAAAATGTGTTTTTTTTATTAGTGAACTGCCACTTTAAAAACAAAAGAGAAAGAAAGAAAGCAATTAGCGGGAGCAGTGTGCTGGAGTTGAGTGCGTGTTAGAGGGATGGAGGGGAACAGGGACGTGTCCAGCTCTGCTGCTGAGTGGAGGGAGGCTGCAGCCAAAAGCAGGTTTTATTTTAATAAAGCCAGCAGGGGAGGTGAGAGGAAACAGCCCCCCAGCTCCACCCTCCACACACACACACACACACACACACACACACACACACACACACACACACACACACACACACACACACACCACAACATATAAATACACAAGTGCCCCCCCACAGTTGCTTGCTCTCTCTCTTTCTCATAGTTTCATCCCTTCAGTTTTCAGCTTGAAATGAATCCCTGCTGCTCTCCTCTTCCTCCTGGTTGGCTCATCTGACTGCTGTGTGTATGACTGTGTGTGTGTGTGTGTGTGTGTGTGTGTGTGTTCATGCCCCAGTAAGAAAAAAGTGGCGCTCTGTCATTGGAGCTCATTTCAGTGTTTGTAACGGTGTCCTTCCTGCTACTTGACTAACCCAACGTGCTGTTCTTCTTCCCTTTTCAGTCCATCATGGAGCAGTTCAACCCCTGCTTGCGGAACTTCATAGCCATGGGAAAAAGCTATGAGAAGGCGCTCACCAGTGAGTACAACAACCATTTCTTGTTTTCCTCTCTGTCTTCGTCCTTCTTTCATTCCTCCTGTCCGTCCAGTAGTCCAGGCAGAGGGCCAGCTGACCCGACACTTGGCGCTGCTTTTATATCTTCAACTTGACTCCAAGAAGAGATGTGTTGTGATGGAGACACAGATATTCAGTAGATTCTAGTGCTGTTGACGTCTGCATCGAGCCACTCCAGGAACCTCAAACCTGATGTCTGTAAACTAGCTTGTTGCTCTGTTGCAGAAGTGACAGCAGTAACGTCCCCCTGCAGAGACACTCATCCAATATCTTGTGTCCAGGTTAATGTGTTCACTGAAGATCTTTTCAAATGTCAAAGATTTGCTTATCAGAGATGAGATGTCCTCTGATTCTTCCTCTGTGACGACGTCCATGTTCACACGTCTCCGTCCCTCAGACACCGGTTCATCGGTCCTAAATGTTCACCTCTGTTGTACGTCATTTGTCATCGCTTTTTGTGGCTTGCACAGATGTGTTTGCATTGTCGAGACAGAGAGAGAGAGAGATGAAGATGGAGTGATTGAGGTGTACATGCAGCAGCGGCTCAAGGTTAAAGACAAAAGCACTGCAAACGTCTTGAGGGAGCTAAGTGGAGCACAAGCCAATGGGAAGTGGAACAGAAGCAGAATAACGGTGCCCCCCCACGGGGCAGAGGAAACGAGAGCAGACCGAGCCGGTATCCAGGACAAGACAGGGGGAAAAAATAAAAACGAGAAAAAACACGAGACGGAAGAAAAGATAAAGGTACATATCCAGAAACACAAGAAGAAATATGTGTCAGAAATAGAGGAATGTCCGGCAGCTTATCAGCATTTCACGGGCTCTGATTGGTTCTTGCAGTCAACATTGATTTAGATATTTCATACTTCCAGATTAAAAGCTGGAAACGCTTTTAGCTCGGCCATGTTCATGTCGTAAGATAAGACGAGCCTCCGAGCATGTTGAGCTCATTTATTGATAAGAAAAACCTCCTTTCCACTCGGTGCTTTCATGCCACTCTGCAGGGAGGAGGTTATCCGGCTCGCATCGTGCTTTATTTCTTCAGCGATGGTGCAGCCGTGCTTGGTATGCTGTGTGCACAGTGTTGAGCCGGGCTCTCCTTCTTGTGCCTGGAGGGGAAATGCAGGGAAGACTCTGTAGCCCACAAGACCACTAAAGGAGGCCTCACTCCGGTCTGATAGATAAGGCTAAAAATAGCCCTGCGACTCCCTGAGTGGGGATTACACTTCATCAATGCCAGGCAGCGGCACAGCGGTAGGGTTTAGAGTCGAGCAGTGCAGAGCAGGGCTGGGCACCCGGCGAGCAGCTATTGTCACAGAAAGAATACCAGCGCAGCCTCTGAATTTTTAAGTAGAATGGGGGCGTCTGGTTTACACCTCTGGGGACGATGCAGGGAGGAAGCTGACTTGATCTGGTTTTGCTTGCTGGAGTCTTGACGTGTTTTGGGCTTGAATGCACTGGATGTGGGTCGTGTGGTTTTGGATGTGTGGTGCTTAGCCAGAATTAAGTTTTTATTTAAATGTTCGCTGCATATCATTGCAGCACTGTAGCTGGCAGGAGCTGTGAGGCTGGAAAATATTGTTGGTTTGCAGGACCGAGGGAACATCTCACCTGGGACATGTGTGTGAGCGTCGCCCAACAAACACTGATCTGGTAGTTTAAAGGTCAGGGAACATCTAGCAGAGGCTATTTACAGAGAACTGAATTAAAAAACAGGGAAACAAATAATTATTATACGTTACTATTTCTTTAACTAGTCTAAAACAAGCAATTCAAAATACTTTGAACTCAATGAAGTTCTCATTAAAAGTCCAAAATAAAAAACATGAAGATATTAAATCAGAACCAGGACACTTCGCTCACTGAAAACACGCTTGAAAGAGTTGTATGTCACCTATGAATGGTAAGTTAATACAGTGCTTTTCTGATCTCATAAACAAAGATCTTTCATCAATCGTCAATCTTGCAAACTGGCAGGTATATCAGGTGGACAAAACCAGGCCCCTATGAATTTGTAGAGAGCCTTAACTTCACAAAAACTTAAAAATTGCTGCCGAAAAAAGTTTTTTTCTCACAGGTTATACTTCTGCTGCACATGTGCACAGTTTCATGACACCAACTTCTTTCGCAGCTCAATATATGAGTTATTCAATCAATCAATTCTGGCTTTACAGACGTTTCAATTCAAAATGTTTGACAACAGGATACACTGATGGGGGCTTCAACATGTAACATAGGCTGGGAGTCACAAACACTGACAGTGAACGGAGGAGATCCAGCGTGTTTGGGTCGGTTCGGCTGTGAGACATGGACCTCTACGACATGATGTTTAGTTCAGTTTGAGCCCAGATGTCCTGCAAACCATCAAGTCAGTGCATATTGGACGGTGATGAGGGAGGTGATGTGACTGATGTTGAAGACTTGATTTGGTGGGAATGAAGATGGAGTACATACCAAACACCAATCACAGCTGATTTAGATTTGTTTTCTTGTTTGTGTTTCATCCACACTGACACTCTCCGCTTTCTATTGGCTTTATGTCACTGTTCTGATCCTCTCGACAGGCAGACACTACTTCTTCTTCCTTTCCTCACACACCTTCCTCACCTCCCTGACGCTTTTTCAGCTGACAGACAAGCAAAGCATCCCCCCCCAAAGCTAAACCTGCCTCACCTGGCCCGCTCTCCTCCCAGCTGGGATTTCTCCAGACATCGATTAAATTAGCTGTGCTCATCCAGCCGCCTTAGCCTCACCTCCATCCCCGTGCTCCCTCGCATTCTTATATCCCACCAAGGCTTAACTCAAGCGAGGTTCAGGAGAAGCCAGCAAAGGGTCCTGACTTGTCACTGCATCAGAGCTTACTGTGGAGGTTTGCACCGCTGTGTAGAGATTTACTGGCTTCTATCTCAGTCTGTGGTTTTGATAGAGAAGTGACAGCGGGCCAGTTTCAGAAGTTGTCTCAAAATGTTCCCATAGAAGGAATGAAAAAGTTAAACATGTTTAGTGATTGAGCAACCGGACGTCGTCTTTCTTTGGTTTTTTTTTCAGAACAATAACTCACATAGCAGCTTTTTAGTGTTAAGAAAACAACTACAACTAGAATAGATTTACATTGTTCTCCATGTGGAGATTTAAATACATTGTCATTTCCCTTCTCTCTCTTGGGATTCTGCATGAGCGTCCTCTGGCAGTTCAAAGCACCAGCACGCATCAACATGACGGCCCCGTAATAAAACTCAGCCCTCATCCATATGTATCTCCCGACTGGACATGCGTCCTCTGTCATCATGGCTGTCAGTCCCTGTGTGGCTAACCACCGACCTGCTTTAATTCACCGTCACTGCTGCTTGAGGCCATCTTGTCCCCGTTGTTAAGGCCTGAGTCACCGTCAGGACTCAGCCAGCATCCTCGGCTCGTGTGATGATGAACCGCTGAGGGTAACAGCTGACATACAGTATTAGAACTGCAGCGTGCTTTGACATCATCGCCATGGAAGTTGGAGTTGTTCAGATGGTTTGTTAAGAACTTTAAAGATTCAGTTCATCCAAATTACGAAACAACATTTTTCTGCTTATCTAGCCACGTAGACACTGAAATTAGAATTTTATTAAACTCAATTCACCTCAAGGTTTATTGCTGTGGTTGAGGTTTGATTGCATTTTATCAAATTTACTCAGTCCCAGTGTTGAATCCATGCCTGTGGGCATCACAGTTTCTAGGTTTAGTGATTTGATCTATATGAAAATATACTGGGAGATTTGATTTACTGAAACTGATGTGATGTAATTGGACACCAAGAAGAATCATTATTACTCGGCTTGTCAGCTCAGGATTGCGTAGTGGATCTGTTCAGACAGACGGCAGCGCTGCGTTGTTCAATAAACATGATTGACACTTGATAACCTTCCACATTCTGTCCTATAGAAAAACAATGTGCATTGATGAGAAGCCGTAAAACTCATGGATCTGTTACTAAAACTGGACTTGAATCATCGGCTCACTGTATATTTTAGTTTGAACTCCTGCAAACTATCCTGCCGGCTGCAGACGCCAGCGTACTGCCGTTTGTAGACGATATATTCTCCCAGAAATAAATGCGATAAAAAACATTATTGTAATTTTACGACCATTTTATGCCACTGATATAACGATAATGTAATGGAAAAATTAGGCAATTACAAACTTGGTATCAGCAAGACACTTAATAGTCAGACACTGGAATTGTATGTGACAATAAAACAATGATAAATGTGAATGATAGGCGGAAGACAAATGTTTGTTAAGTAATCAGTTCTCAAATAAACGCAATGGACATTAGTGAGGTCAGAAAAAATGAGGTCGATGAGAAACGATGCGTATGGAATTATTTTGATGTGTCTCTGGAATTTTCACCAGCCTGAAGTTAGATCCCAAATAATAACCAAAACCAAATCATTGTTGTCTTATGCAAATAAGTGTCAGAGACAATCAGATACTGTTTTTAATGGTTAGATACCTCTATGGGCAAGTAAGAAAAATGTTTTCTCTGTAATTTGTTCTAATCAATCCATCGACAAGACTCAGTTTGTGCTGACGACAGGGTTTCTGCTTTGTCACTGGTTGTGCTTGAGATTAGTCTCTATAGCTTTATCTCTGTTCCCTGTAGTTGCCTCCATAGAGCTTTTTCTTTTCCTGCCTGGTCTCCATTTCCGCCTGTCGCTCTTTATTTCCCATGCCCAACCTTACCTCTCTGGGGGGCGGGGGCTGTAGGGGAGGGTTGCAGAGCTGAACAAGACATCTATTTCAACTCCGCACCCTTGATCTGATGCCCAATGCTTCCATGTTTCCAGGTGTCACATATGCTGCAAAGGGCTACTTCGACGCTCTGGTGCGGATGGGCGAGATGGCCAGCGAAAGTCAAGGCTCTAAGGATCTTGGTGAGTCCTTGTAGTGGCTGTAGCGCCCCTGGTGGGGTGGAGGGGGGATGCACAAGCAGATGGTGAATGGGATGGCCTCAAGTTGTAGAGCAGAAGCAGCTGATGACCAACGTGAAACTGGACACACACACACACACACACACAGTCATTTTCCAATAAATCAGTGTTTAATCCTAAAAGACTTTGTCGTCGTGCAATGTGGAGATGATTTGATGCATTATTACTCCCGAGTCATTTAATCAAACACATTTAATTTGGGAAGAATTAACTCTATACATGTGTCACAGCATGCCCATGTGGTTAATCTCTTGTTTCCCTCACATTCAGGAAACATAAAGGCTCTCCAGTTGCTTTTATGTAGCACCGCTGTGAGCAAATAATAAACTCACAAATTTGTCTGGCATTTAATACTCACAAAAGCACACATGGCGAGATGGATTGGCTCCCTATTCACAATAAGCCTTCACTATATTTACTGCGTTAATGAAAAATCTTCCCGTTCCACTGCTGCTTCCAGCAGGAAGTGTGCAGCAATTTTCCCAGCTCGCTCAGCCCTCACTCAGCGTGTTGGATCAGCTCTGGTTCTGCTCATCATAGACCTACTTTTAGTCATAATTTGCATAGGCGAGCACTGAAGGCCCATTTCTAGTGGATGCACAGGTAGGAAAATCTACAGTATCTGTAGCAGGACAGGCCTGTATGTAACTGCTGCACTCTGTGCAAAGTTGTTTCATAGTTGTAAACCCGGTCACATGCCGGGGAGTGTGACGAGTCTGCGTTAGCCCTGCATCACTGCATCCTCTTCGTTCCTTTACCCTGATGCGACTTAAGATAGCAGGCGTGGACTGAAAAAGTGTAGGAGAGGGAGGACGCAGGGTAAAGCAGCGCCGTGCAGGGGAGAGTGTGGAGGATATAAAAGCAGCGTTCATTATTCATGTGGAGACCTTGTTTTGGTGCTTCCTCGCACTTCTTCTGGAGTTTCATCATTTCATTTTTCCTCCTTGTGTCCTCTTTGAGTAAATACTCAGTTGAGCTTGAGTGGCCACTCTAATTTTAAATAGTGAGAAGCTCATTATATTCAGCTTCGAGGCTTTAATTTGTAAACTGATCTCATTCAAACCACTTTAAGAATGAGCACTCATTAAAAACAACATTAGAGTGTAAATTAAGTCCTGTGGAAGATCAAGATCGTTTGGACATTTACACAAACACTTTGTTCTTGGAAAAAGTTCTGCTCTTTATGGCATCCGAAAAAAAGAACTGTGTGTTCATAAATAAACGTGACCTGTGTGATAAAGCACAGTGTGTTCATCTAATTATGTAGTGTGTATTTTAACTTTAAGCAGTCAGCCTGCTTACAAAGAAATCGGACTTTTTGCACAACATCTTGAAAATCCCATCATCCATCTGTACATCCCCATTTCCATCAGCTTGGTTGCTTTGCTGTTGTGCCTTCCATGTTTCTGTCTGACATGACTGTTGCTTTATGTCGCCTCTCGTCTGCACGCATGTTTTGGGATTTCTTGTTTTGTCTTCCTTTTCGATTTCCTCCTCTGGCAGCCTAACCATGACTCAGCAGCCCCCTTTTACGCAGCAGATCCTCCCTCCGCCTCCAGTCAAATGACAGACTAGGCTGAGCAGAATGGATTGATGCCGTCTTCACGTATCAGCCGAGCTCAGAGCAGCTGAGGTCTGTGCAGACTGAAGGGGGAATTGCTCCGACGACACTTATTGCTTTGTGGATGCTTTAGCATATTCCATTACTCATGTTGAGCCTCACAGCTTCAGTAAATTATCTGAGAAAATGCAAAGAGAGTGAAAAATGTAGTTTGAGGAGGATTATTAAATTTTAACTTCAGGTTGACTATAATGTCAGCCTGTAGGACCGTAATCAGTCATGTACATAAAAGCTCTGCCACATTAATCCATGGATGGAGAGCTGGTTTATTGGGAGGGTCATGTGATGGTGGGGAGCTTCCGCACAGGGAAGAATAACTCGGGAGATCACAACTGAAGCCGTTCTTTTGTAGGAAAGACATTATTTTCCAATTTCCCAATCCCAAAGAGAGGATTTAAACTGTTTTCCTCATCAGGCAGATTCGTTGGGTACGTTTACATGCACACCAAGATGTAAAAATGCCAGTGAGCAATATGAGACAATACCATATGCCCAGTTTACACAATCAGCTAAGAAGAGGAAGAAGCTGTCGCCCCTCTTTCTTTTCTGCTTCAGGCCATCTGTGCGTCTTCCAGCCAACAGTTAGACTGACATATAGACACGTCTGGTCCTCCAGAGAAACGCATCAGCTTTTTAAAGTTTTTATGAAAGTTTCTACTTTTTATGGAAAAGGAAAAAGGTGGATATCAGCAGGTTTATGTGCAAATGTCCCGGCGCTGACCTTTTTCAAGAAGGTGGATAAAGCCATTAAAGAGGGAGGCTGTTTGTTTGTTTGTGCGGCTGCACAGTGGAATGGCCATTTTCATTAGCCAGTAAACAGCGTGGAAGAGATATTGTCTTCTTCAGAATAAGGGGCCAAATCCTGAAATATTATGTGCATATAAATGAAGCCACTGGTGTTATGAAGTAAGCAGCCTCCTGTAACCTGTTGCTGCAGGATAATGAGAGGCGGCAGGGGCGTTTTTTGTTAATAGTCAGGATTTCTGTGTGTTTTGTTCGTGAAGAGGTCAGAGGAAACACTGAATGTTGTTGTTGTTGTTTTGATGTACAGTAAAGTGAAAAAGTTCTCAAGCCCTCTCGCTTATTAATTAGTAGATAAGAAGGATTGTGCAGTTGGTTGTGTTTGTGTGTGGCTGAACGTTTCGCTCAGCTGGCACGTGTCTCTAACTGTGACCAGAGCTAAGACCACAGATAAGTGTGTGTGTGTGTGTTTGTGTGTGTGTGTGTGTGACAGGGATAATCACTCACCCAGGGCTTTACCTCGCACTTCATAATTGATGAGGACTGAAGGCGGACTTGTAAAATCGGCCAACTTGTAATTGTGTATTTAATTGGGTTTTTGTTGAGGGGGGAAAATGTCCGGGCGCGACGGTGCTGAATTAACAGGGACCGGACTTTAAACTGCTTGAACCCTCTGAGGTGACGGGCGCCTTTCAGCCCGAATTCACTCCGACTGTACTCGCTGGAACAATGTAATTAATCAGAGTATTAGGATGAACAGCAGCTAATGGCATTAGCACATGAACAGAGGATGTGGGACTGCACGTGACAGGGCGAAATTAACCGAGGGCTTAGAGTTGGGTTTGAGAAATTGAGCCTGATGGAGAAAATGAAGAACGTTATGTCGAGCGGAGAAGCTCTCGATTGTTTTAACGTCGCCGCTTTTCTGCTTGAAGGAAAGTTTAAAAACTGTCCTGAAAAAAACAAGCAATTAATTCTGTTGTAATTGTTTTAGCATGAAGGTTCAATACATTATAGATTACTTTAGGTGGAGTCATGAATTTAATTTTGAAGGCCGGGATTAATTATGTTGAGTATTAATTTTGGGGCCGTGTAGTAATTTGCAGTGAAGTAGATGGATGCTCTTCCGTGTGGCTGAGTCAGGAGATTATAGCTGCGTGTTTCCTGCCCTGCAGGAACACGGTGAACACAGCTGCTGAGGTACGTAAGACAACGCAACGTGCAAACAGGAAGATCAACCTGCTGCTGCATCCCAGGTTAACGATGGGTCAGAGGAGGTTTAGGTTTGGGTCTGACGTGTTTTTGCTTCAGACTGAATCCTGTTTCACATTCTTATGTTTATTACTTCAGTATAACAATATGTAAAAATATGTAGAAATCTAACCCAGCGTACTTGTCAGCAGATTATAGGGTGTTAAAGATAAACATTGGTCATAAATTATGGGATCTGTTGTATTTCCTTCTTGGTTAAGTCCAATAATTAAAGATGATTGTCACCATGGAGGCTTGTTGAGGGGCCTGAAGCTAACGTGGATGTTTGAAGACCGTCTGTGGTGAAAAAGCTTGCATCAACAGATAAATACTGCAGCTTGGAGGGTGCAGACTCTTGTTCAAAAAGCAAAGACTATTTTGTGTCTTGTTGACCGTTTACTGGTTTACACTTGTTTCACTTGTTGTTAGAGCTGCGCATCAACACTCTCATTGTCGATTAAGCGGTTAGTTGTTTGGTCTTTTAGTTTCCTAAAGCCTGAGATGTCCCCACATGTCTTGTTTTGTCCACAACCTCAAGATATTCAGCATCCTGTCTTCAGAGGAGGAGAGATACTAGAACGTGTCCACATTTGAGAAGCTGGAGTCAGAGAATCACTTAAACTGATTAATCCATTCTTAAAATAGCTGGAGATTAATTAAAAACTTGACAACGTCGCGATTAATTGATTAATCGTTGCAGCTGTAGTTGATGCACAGGTGAAAGCTCAGTGGTTTCTAACTTCACCCCAGTCTAAATGTGTGCTCTGTTCGATAATTGATATCTGGTTTAACCCCAGATGTCAGTAAACAAACAGCAGAAGACGTTTTCTCATGCAGATGTTCTCGGCTGCCCTCTGGAAAAGCTTCTCGTGAGTAATTATAGCCTTTAATATTCCGAGGGACGCTGTGGTGATCCGGTGTGTCACTTTAGAAACACGGGAACAGTTTAATGGTAGATTTCAGCTGCCTTCACACACACACTCACATATACACACACTCACATATACACACACTACACGTACTATACTGTACAGGAACACAAGGGTGACACCCTCGCATGCCGGAGCAGGCGGTGCTCAAACTGAGTAATTAGGACAAAGAAACGACATTACATGATAATTATCCACTTTTGTAGCTCAAAATAAACTGACTCACGTGTCCTCATGGGGACACTTGTTCAGTAGAGAGAGGTGTTGTTTATCACAGGAAGAGGAAATGATGCGTCTCTCTGTTTCATTCAGTTATTCTTAATTTACATGATGCTGTCAGAGTTTGAACCACTGCTCTGCTGCATGACTCCCTGCGTGGAGAGACGAGTTACTCCACGCCTGCAGTGAGGAGTGATCATCCCACTCATCCTCTCCTCTTTCACTATATAGCTCTCTGTGTCTGCGAACGCCCCCGCATTGATGTGGGAGCTCAGGCAGCCCTGGGAGAACACGCCGACTCTGCACACGTTTCTAAAAATAGATGAAACGAAACGCCTCGACCGCGAGCCGCTTCGGAGGAGGAGGAGAGACGAGAGAGAGTACGACGCTCGAGCCGCAGCCCAAAGATGGTGTGTCGGTGATGTCACTACGCTGAGAACACCGCCGTCTTTCTTCCGTAGACTAAATATGGACATGATTGTGTGAAAAAACATAGGAAGCTCCTGCAGTTCCGGTTCTCCTCTCTGACCATATAAGGGCTCTTCCATTCAGATGCAGATTTGGGCAGAGGTGATGCTCACTCAGGTCTGCGCTCTCAAACCTTAAAGAAGCACAGGCACAGAGGAAAACAAAGATTTTGGCTTTACTTTATTTCATTTTTTTGGGTTGTTTTATGGATTTCAAGTCAGTAGATCATAGATTTGAGGCTCCATCACATTCTATATGGATGCATATAGACTGTATATCTCCATCTGTGACATCCAGCTGTTGCTTTTCATCCATTACTCTTAGAAATTTATATTAAAGGAGGCACAATTAAACAAAAAATGATCGAAATTTCAATATGACAAAGTGCAATATCCAAATCTCTTTGTGATAAAGGTAAAATGTGTGACAAAATAACATCATGATGAAGCGTGTAGGGCTGCAGAGACGTCCTGACCTTCAAATCTCGTTCTCCAGATGTAAGAAAACAAAACTATTTGGTCGATAAATGTTACATCATCACGGGTTCAGCAGGATGTTCTTCATGAAAAGGAGAATTATGGTGCAAAAATGATCGTTCCCACTGACGCCAAAACATATGGCAATCAAAATACATATCGGAAGACATTTGAAGTATGAATTTTCTTGTTCCATATCGTGCAGCCTAATTTATAATGTAGAAGAAAAGAAGGGAGAGGTCTTTTACTAAACATTTACCCGATCAGGACAGCAAAACTAAGATTTTTCAAGAGTGTCCTGGAAGAAAAATAAAATAAAATGGATAAGAAAAACAAAAATGTAAAGTTGTAAATGAAATGATCAGAACAGATCCATTTAATTTCAACTCATCTTTGACTGTTTTTCTTGAGGAAATGCTTCTGGGAAAGAAAAAGTCCCCGAGAGTGGAACCCGGCTGATACTCACAAAAATTTGAATTGATCATCCATTACATAAAAAATACAAAATTTCTGCGATATACTAACACCAATCTGTATCATGTTGTCCAACCAATACATCATCGGTTGGGCCATACCCCAAAATATTTTTTTACCTACACTGTAACTTATTTCAGTCAACTATCAAAAGAAATACTCGTAGTATCACAGATCTTTTATTTATTAAAAGACAACCATTGCGAGATCTAAATGCACCTGATGGATTTTCAGCTGCAGCCCAGCCAGATATTTCATGCTAGCCGTGACCACGAGCTAATTAACAAAGTATATCCACATATTTTATCCTCCCACTTTTGGCTATGATTAGATTTTCCTTCCATCCCTCTCCTCATCTAATTCTCATCATTCTCTCAGACGTTCCCGTTGCCGAGGGGGCTACACACACTTTAGCATAACATCCATCTCATTAAAACAATTTAAGGTTAATTCACACGGCCAGATTTGAGGTCCGGGAAACAATTACCCTCTGGTTAATTAATTCATGAGGAACAAGATTCAAAAGAGTGTATCGGCCTTCAAGGCATATTCCTCCACTTCACCAGACATACTGTCATGGCAGGCTTTCACGAATGGGAACAAGACTCGGATACAAGCGGCGATATCACGGACTAACTCGGGCAGCAGCAGGGGAGAAGCTGTTCTGCTGGGTCAGAAATACAAAATTTCATTCCAGTGGTTCAAAATTCATCAGCAGCTTCTACTGTATAATTTTCCTCCCATTTTGTCTTTCAAGTAATTACACTTCTGTCTGGTAGAGAAGTGTTTGAAATCACCCCTCATGCCGCACATTTGAAAGGCGGCAGCAGCAGAAATATGAACACTTGCTCCTGGAAGCTGAGGTAAACAAAACCAGAGGATGAAAGCAATAATAAAGACTCATATCCGAGGACGGAGGAGCAGCGTCCTCAGCGACAGGCTGTTTTTTATTGCTGAGTCACCGAGCATCTCTAAAATTCTACCTCCAATATTCGCTTTTTGTTTTCCCTCCAACTGTGTCTTGCTTGAAACCTCGCGCTTCTTTATGTTTGGGGGAAAAAAAACGTGACCTCGCCGTGACCCTCGTTTCTCTGAGCTAGCACCGGCTGAATTTCCCCCGAGCTTCAACCTCAATCTGAATTCAGCCGGCGTTCGCTCTGCATAGAGGAGAAACTGCAGCGAGAGCACTCTCTCAAAACATTTTCCTTTTACCCCCGCCTTGTCACCTCGCCATCTCTCAGTGTAATAGTCCTCCCACTCCCACGCATATTATCCTACACGGGACGCTTTTTTCTGCTGCTGTCCAACTAGGAGAAGACTGATTGTTGCATCTTGACTCATCAGTTGATGACTAGTCTGTAAATAAAGTCCAACCTGAGGGATAATACCAGAGTTAATAGAGTTACATAACGGTGAGTGAGTGGTGATGTGCTGTCACGCTACAGGATGATTGAGCCTTTTTAAGTGGAGACTTTATTTTCATCTTCGTGTTCAAGTTTCATCTCAGGATGGACGAAAAACTTTGTATGAGCCATGTGAGCATTTATCTCCAGGAGCAGAGGCAAAATAACGAAGGGCACCTTTTTCCTGAGCAGTGTTAGGATGTGATTTTGCCCTGAAGGCTGCTGTAATGAGGTTACCACGGGCACTTTTGGACCAATCACGGGGGCAGTTGAGCCAATCTGACGGGCAATTGGGCAATCTTGAAGTGCAGTTGTGCCTACAGCATGGATCCAAGAGGGGCAAGTGGTCTGACCAGAGGGGAACATCGATAAGTGGCATTTTGAACAGCAGGTGCCTGAAGTGTGAGAGAGGCAGCTGGGCCAACGAGGGGCTACGAGAGCCACCGAGAGGGGCAGTTTGGCCACAGTTGGGCCTCCCAGAGAAGTTATTTAGCCGACAGGGGTGTAAGCTGTTGGCAGTTGGGCTGACAGCAGGCGCCCAGATGCTAGTGGGGCACCAGGGCTGAGATAGAGCGACAGGTGTGCTAACCAGAAGGATATATGTCCCATCGGCAAACACAGTCAGGCATTAGGGCCGAATTGAAAACATGCAAGAGGCCCATCATACTGAGGGCAGAGGCATTATGGCGCTCACCTCTCCTGCCGTGAACATTTAGTTTCAGGCCTCCACTTGTCATTTAATTTAATTTCTATCTGGGGTCAGCTCACTATTTAATTACCAAAACCCAAGTGACCACTCTCAAATGGGAAACGTTAGCTGTCCGTCTGCACGCCATCAGAGCCGCTCCGCTGTACCAATTTAGCTTTCCTTTACTGTCGCTGCCCTTTGAGAAAGTCCTTGTCCTCGAGTCACCTCACAAAGTGAGGGAGGACGCAGAGAAAGACAGGAAGAAACGAGAGACACGTAATGAAGGGAGACACGGCGAAGAAAGAGGAAGGTGAGACAGAGAGCGATGTGTTCCCGGCTCATTAGCAGCCTTCAGGCGGTTCTGGTCAGATCAAAACCTCCCTGTCTGCCGAGCACATAGACACGAGTACCTGCACTTTGATCACGCCGACCGCCACTCGTTAATACATCCCACCGCAGCTGTCTTTGCTTTTCTTCTGCCTTTTGTTTCATGCGTCTGTCTCGAGTGTCACATTCATCAGAGCTTTCTTGTCAGCATTAAGCCGCACGTCTTTTTGAGTGCCAGCTAAGTTACAGAAAGTGATCATGGAGGGATGGTGTGGTGTTTGATTAAGCAAATCAATGTAATAGGCTGTTAATGTGGCTTTAATAACGTGTTAGGCTCTATAAAATGTCCTTGAGGCGTCGCATTGTCCTTGATGTGGGGATTCAGCCAAATGGTGACTTAATGATGCTGATAATAATGTGAAGTACACGCTCTGATCTGAGGCACTGCAGCGTTAAATATGCTGCCAAACATCCAGACCACACACACACACACACACACACACACACACACACACACACACACACACACACACACACATATATATAAATACCGATCCAGACATTTTTAGAAGACAAAATCTAGAGAGAACACGCAGGAAAAGACAGGTTGTCAAGATCTTTTTCATGACTCCTTTTTTTTCTGCCTGTTCTTGTGGGAGTCCCGGCTTATTAAATTAAAGACAGAACACGGTACCACTTGTCAGCTTCATGTCACATAGTGTGAAGCTGTCAGTGAATCCTCACACACTTTTGTGTTTGCCACTAAAAACAATGTGTCTTATTTTTGTTCAAGAAGTGATTCATTTACTGCCTGATTTAGAAAAACATGTCCACCTTTTTATGACTCGATGTGTAAACTGCATAGAGACAAACGACGAGCGGGCTGGACCAGGTGATGGATCACTTTGAGAAAGCAGTTTAAAAAAAAATCTTTATTTGCAGTTTTCCCAGCGTGGGACCCAATTAGAGGCCAGAAATGATGAGTTAGAGGAGATGCTGGGGATCAAATTGACCAGCTGAGCTCCATGTGTGTTCGTCACAATACAAGAAAGCTATCAGATTTTATCTCTGTCGTCTCCTCCTGCCCTCCATCTTTCCCATCTCTTCAGCTCTTGCTTCCAGCTTGCTGTCTCGGATAATCAGTCTCCATTTTTGCACTCCATCAGCCGCCCTGTAATGATTATGTATAGCTAGTCATTCCTATCGATCTTCTGCAGGCAGATTCCTTTTTAAAAGGATTCATTTTTCTTTTCAACACACTGCAGGAGCAAAGACATCAAATAGAGCCCAGTTGTGACATGACATGCTTACAAGTGTATCATGAGATTGGAAGGATTTGTGCTGTTATAGTAATTTATCACTGGCAACATGACAGCGTGGGTAGTTTAAACATTTGAGCCTCGACATTACTGCAGCACGCTGCAGGTTTACAGATTATTATTCTTTCATGCAGATGTTGAAAATGTTGATAAATTGGTTTTGTAACTACAACAAAACTCGTCTTTGTCAAAAGTCACTCTGTAGTCAAGTAGATGCTTATAATGTAAATTGTGTTTGCTGTAGTGGAAACGCATGCACGTCGTCGGGTTGACGCAGCCGGCAGTTAGAGAAATTAAACGCCCAGAAGAGCGCAACAATAACAGTGTCAATCATGCGGCTTTGAGGAGGACAAATCTCCCTGCAGCACCTTGTACTCCTCCACTGCAGCTTTCTGGGGATTAGAGTTGCTTGTGTTTGCTTTCAGGCTCTTATAATACAGTTCCCTGCAGAGACGCACACTACATAAAACACCTTCCCTCCATATGGCCATTAACTGTGGTTCCCTCTCTCACCCTCTGTTGTGCCCAGGAGTCACATGGAGAGTGGCTGGGGTAATAAACCCAGATGTGAGCGCTGCCCTTGGGTTAGCCACACTGAGTAATGGGGCTGCAGTCAGAGCTGCTCAATACACACATACTGTACATGTATAAGCACACACATTAGGGTGGTTCTGATACTGAAAGCAGTATTGGAAATGTCTCCAATACGACTGGGATCTATACCAGTGAGTTCTGGAGTCTGTGCACCGATCCAGTAGCAAGTGTTTTATTTTTTAGAAACTTTTTTAGAGGCATCGATCACTCATTGTTTGATAGCTGACAGGGTTTTAAAGAATTATGAGCTGCAATTTTGTTTTGTTCAGACTGAACTTTACCCCAGTGTGGGCCGATAAACAAGCTATAATTCTCTGGTTTAACTCTCTGAGCTGTATTTTGGAGGCAGTTTTTAGGTGCTTGCCTAATTTCTCTCCACGTGTTCCGTAAACTCTGTCTAATACTCACAAGAGCCATCATTAAGTCTAAGATGCAAACAATAATGTGCCTTCTTTTGCTTAACTGGGCTGCACATTTTACTAGTTTGCCAGATGCAACGGTCATGAACTCAATTAAAATCCTGTCTTTAGTTTCCATTATTAGACTCGGCCAGAACACCAGTGAGGAGATTCAGGAAAAGAAAAGACGACCTGCTGCAGTTGTTTTTCACCATCAAACTGCAAAATACTTCGTAGACAAAAGTGGCATTTGCGTATTCTTTGCGTGATCCGGACCCATGCACTGTGGTGGCGGACAACAATATGCTTTACTCCCCTCTAAGCCTCAGATGTTGTGATCTGCTCTGATTATCGGTAAGCTGCTTAGTTCTGGCGCGTAGAAGTCCAGTATTTCACAATGCAAGGTGGAGAGGTTTTTTGGATTAGATGGGTGCAACGAAACTAGAACATCCAGGAATTTGAGGATCTTCCAGTTGATGACAAAGTCACCTGCTCAGGACGCACCGATACAGACACCCTGAGACCTGCTGTCACAGCAGGATCTCTTAATGAACAAGGATTTTAAAAGATGAATCAACTTTATTACAACTTGGATCGCATCTTTTGTAGTTTTGGCTGGAATTTGCACAACACTAAATTTGGTAACACACTAAAAAAGAAATCCAGGCAGACAGAGAGAAATAAACAGTTAGATGCTCTGTGTTTCCATGGAGAGTGTTGTTATAATAACTGATAGAAATGATGTCTGAACTATAAAAATAAAACCTAACAAGATTTATATTTGGAAAAAAAACAAACCCTGTTAAATCATGTTGTGGCTGCCGCAGCTGGTGGCAGGGTGACCTCTGACTGACCATCTGCTCTGCTGAAGTGTGAAGTGAAGAGACAGTGGCGCTCTCACTGTGCTGAACCCTGACCTGCCTGAGGAGAAGAACAAGGGAGAAGACAGTTCCCCTGCAGAGATCAATGAAGGACAACCTTAATTAGTCTACAGATGAACACATCTGTTGTGAAAGCCAGAAATAATGACCAAGGCTCCGTTTTGTTTTGTTTTTTTGTTTTTTTATGGAAGCGAGCATCTTGTGAAGTGTAGTTAATCCTACGGCTATATTTCATTCCCAGCTGAACGGCCTCACATTGGCAGAGCAGGAGTGTCGCTGTCTGTGCACAGGAACTGATCTGTAGAGGGAGCGTTCACAGCGCAGGTTACAAAGAAAGACTGAACTATAGAGGTTGTGTCTGTCTGTCTGTGTGAGTGTGTGAGGCTTGCCGTGGAAGTCAGACTTACCAATGTTACGCGTTGTTTTCGGACATACACCGGTTACGTTACACGACTCCCTCTGTTGTTTTGTCTTTGTTAATCAAGTAAGTGTCTGCTCCCTTCAAGTGCAGCAGCAGAGTGGCAGGGAGTCACATGACAAGAATCAAGAGAGATGACCAACAAGATGATGGCAAAGGATTCGTTGTCAACACAAAAAAAGCTAAAGTAGCTGTTTGGCAGAATTTCTGATTGTAACTCGCTGCTAACAGGGATCTTAATAATGTTAATGAGGGTAAAGGAGTGAGGATTTGGAACGCAGCCTGTTGCCTGCAGCTCTTCAACCAGCAGCTTCTTCTTGTTCCATTACTCCCACAGACTGAGATTTAGCAGGGAGAAGGTTCATGCAAACTAATTTGCTGTCAACAAATGCAGAAAATGATGTTCTGATGAATGTTAGCAGTTGACTTTTATTATGAAGTCGTGACAGGAAATGCAACTCATGTTTTGACAGTAAAATGCTCTTAATGTGACACTGCAGCAGGAGGAATCTTCCATTTGCATTAGCAGTAACTTAATACAGCGCTCCACAGATGGTGAGCAATCTTTTTATTTTTCTCTCACAAAATGTCCAACACATGGTTTTGTCATGTGTTAATTCACTAGTGGCACAAGTTTAGAGCTCTTCACAACATTCAGAAACACAAAGTTAAGTTTTATTTTGGAAAGAAATGAGTAATATGGAAAGTAAACCCAACTAAAAGGGATGAAAATGAAAGTAATAAAACACATAAACATGAAAGAAAATCGTTTTTCTGCGGACTAATATCTGATGGAGTCCACCGGCTCTTAAAGTGTAGTTGTCCGATGCACCTCTGGCTGCGATCAACATCTGTGTAATTGTGTGTTGCTGTAGCCTGTCGATGGCCGCGGGCTGTTTATTAATGGATGGGATGGAGTGTGTGTTGGGCGCCCTCCAAGAATCAAAGGAGAGTTTTGAAAGTACACGCCAGCGCATTTATCTGCCTCGCTGCTCGTAATGCCCTGTCCTGCTGCAGTCAAACACTTCCACAGTGTTAAAGCTGTCACTGCATTTTCATAAGCAGATGGGCGACTATAAAATGGGATGGTGTGTCTGAGATGAGAGTGTGTGAGACTCGTTTCTGCCCAGTTCACTGGGGCTGTAAATCACCAAACAATCTATCAGTCCTGTGGACAACTCTACGTATATTGAGGACATGATGTCATCTGCGTATTTAACACAGTCACTTACATGAGAAGCCGCCACCACTTTCTTTCAGTAGTCACCATTATTAGCTTAAGCCTATGGCATCTTACATTGTATAAATTAGCTTAGTGGCTAACAGACATGTCCTTAGATGCACACAAGCTGATGCAGGCGTGCCATGGGAATTCCAAAATAAAGGCGTGACCTAAAGATGAAGATACCGATATTGATGATGTATCAATCCAGATCAGTGGCTCATTACAATCTTACAGTTAAACACAACATATACATGTGATATATGTGACACTTGTCCTCCAGTACTTCAAATCTTGAAATATTAGCAGTAAAATATACTAAAATATCAAAAGTAAATGAGAACTGATGGTGAAGAACAAGCAAAGTGTTGCAAAGACATAAGAGAAGAGGTGAGGAGAGAAGGAAGCACACAAGGAAGGAAGGAAAGTGAGAATGAAGGAAGGCAGAAACGAAGAAAGAAACACTGAATGTATGGAGGGAAAAGTAAACATATTTCATGGAAGAACTCAAGAAGTGGATTTAACTTTGAGGTGCTTGTACTTAACTTCAGTAAATACGTTTCCTTCCCACCTCTGCCCCCCACCTCCTGCTCCGACCTTTTCCTAAATCCCTTCTCCCCCAACTGAGTCCTGTCTGCATGACCACAGCACTTCCATTAAGCCCATTAATCCTGTCAGGCAGCCCACTCTGGCAGTGTCCCCTCCACCAGCACCCACCTGCCCACACACCACCTTCATATCCCAGCAGCATACATTATCTGATGCCAGCATACATTATACAGGAGGCGGATGAGTGCCGCTGATGCATATTAGTGGGCTCATTGAGAGTTGATTGGCTCTTAGTGCCTGGTGGTTCTGCAGCTGTACAACATTTAACAGGTATTTTCAGGACTGTACCCAGATCTGTTTGTCTGTATGTATTTATTCTAGTTATATGGTGAGCCTGACTGACACACTGATCAGAAATATGTCCTGTTGTCGTCTCACCACAGATATTCTGTCAGTGTCTCACTAAATGTTGCTGCAATAAGATGTTAATATGTTTTTAGATAAGTTTCATTTGTCTTTTTTTATATACAGCTGTTATTTATAATAATGTTCAGTTAAATTATAGATATATAAGTTTGTTGTCTAACTGTGTAAAACTGTATGTTATCATACTGTCTCAGTATTAAAGCTTGACTGATGCTGGATTTTTGAGGCCTGTATCCCAATATCATATATAAAAGCATAACTTGAACATACTTTATCACAACTTTGGTTATAGAGTAATTGTTATATTGTGAATTTACAATTAGTCAATAAGTTACACAGAGTTTCTGAGTCCCGGACATGTGGGAGAAATTCCTGTCAATGATTATCTTTGTTTAAAGAGATTAAAAAGAGTTCATGGAGACAGCTGACGCAGCTCATCACCAGCTGAAGGATCAGATTCAGGTCTTATCATCTGTCTGTGTTCAGTTCAGCCTGACTAAACTCAGCCAGTACCAGAGATTCTGTTTGTTCCCCTGCAGTTACGTCATTTCTTCCTCTCTCCTCTACACAATCATGAACGACAGTATCTTTAAAGTCACTTACTCTCCAGCCAGAAGTCAACAAGGATGAACAGACTAGTTAAGATAAGTTACACCTGGTCAAGAGGCGAGACTGAAAATGAATTAATGTTACATTAATTAACATTGGAGTGAACAAAGAGAGAAATGTTGGTCTGAAAGATTTTTTTTTTTCTGTGCTCTCTAGTGGACAAATTATGAAATGATGCTGCTGTATTAAAATGATCTTAAGATCTCTTTAATGTTCATATTGGTGCTTTGTTTAGGCTCCACTTGATATGTAACAATAGATAAACTAAGTAACATCTGATAATGTTGATTTATAATTATTGGATGTTGAAGCATCAGCCTGAGTCTAATAATCCCGTGTGTGTTGGGGCTCACAGATCAGTGGACGCTGTGTAAACAAGTGATTAACTGCCTGTCTGAGTGTTTTTCTGTGTGAAAACCTGTCGTGTGTCTCATTTTTCTCGGGGTAGTTTGATCTGTCACTGTCTCTCCAGATCTCTATCCCTCTGTTCTTTGCTCAAACTAGATCTTTTTGTTCCTTTTTTTTACAATGCATTGCATATTCAGAAGAGGCAGCATGTAGGTATCTTTAAAACGACACGCACCTCCCTGGCTGCATGAATCATCTTTTACTTTACTTTTGTGTTTTTTCTTTCGTTCGTTCTTTTTTTCTCTTTCGTTAGCGTTTTGACTTCTTTTTCTTTGGGTTCTGCTTTTTGGTGTTTTCCCCCTGTTATGTTGTAGTAAGGCATATTGTCTTAGTGCAAAGATAAAATACTTTTTATTTCTGAAGATTTTCTTTTATCTTGCTGTTCCTGTGTGTTTGTTAGCAGCAGAGTTGTAAGCTCTTGGTGATATGAAAAGTATTTAAGACATTCAGTAGATTTCTTGGTTAACTCTTTGATTTTTTTCATTCATCCTGTCTGCACTGCGTATTTCTGTCTTGTTCTTTTGATTTTCTCACCGTTTGAGTTTCATGACAGATGTTTCATCCTGTCCATCCTCCCTCGACACCACACACCTGTCTCTCATCTGTTCTGTGTGGCTGCATGGTCTCTTTTTGCACGATGTATGTAGCTCTCACAGACATTGGAAAGATTTAATATCACTCTCTCTTTTCTCTTTCTCTCTCCTCCCCTCCCTCTTTTTGTTTATTGTCTTTTTTTCTTTTCTTTGTTTGCTCTCTGCAGGGGAGGTGCTCTTTCAGATGGCTGAAGTGCACAGACAGATCCAGATCCAGCTTGAGGAGATGGTGAGCATGTGGTGACGGTGCTGGTGGTGGTGTTGCTAAAATCAGCGCTTCTTAAGCCACGAGTTGGGAATCAAACAGACTGTGGACCAGTTGGTTTGGAGTCTCCACACCACAATATATATTTTTATATTCAGTATTCAGCGAAACACACTCTCCTCACTGTGCTGTGTAGCTTCTAGAGTACCTTCTTTTTTTCTGAGGGCAGCAGCTTCACTTAAGTTTGGTTTATTTACTGATGCTTTGATATGTAAATTACACATATTTAAATTCACATCTCCAAATATCTCTATTTGAATCTTCCAGCGAGTAAATTGGCCAATTGTGGCGACATTAGCGGGCAACGTTCAGTCAACCGAGAGAAGAAGAAGCGAGGAGCTTTAATCTTTATGCTAAGTGTGTTTTTATAAAAGGTATTTAAATGATGTTTTTTCTGGTCCTGTGGGGTAATGGGTGTCAGAGAGGATCCAATGATGATGTTTTTTTTACTCAACAGTTCAACTTACAATTGAGGTATTGAGCAGATGCTTGTTTATTTACCAGAGGGACTGAAATTAAATGCAAATGACGAGGAGTTTTATAACACAGTTCAGACCTTCCAGTTCTCTGAGACCCATCAACAGTTCTGTCCACATTTCTAGGAAATTAATTCAATGTCCCTCGTCAACTAATCGGATGCAGTTCCTTCTTTTTCTGCAAATATCCTGCAGACAGTAGTTTAAGACAGGACAGACAGGGATGATAACAGAGGGACAAAGACAGCAGAGGTCAGTAAGAGTGAGAGTACTGCAGAGGATTGTTTTTCACTTGAAATGTGTTCTTTGGGTCGAGATGTCACAGATGAAGCCACAGTAAATTGACTTCGGCATGCCTCCTCTCATCCTTTGGGTGTGACATTTCCAGTGGCAACACAAATGCATCTGTTCAAGCCGCACTTGCGCCACAACACTGCAGAGTTGCATTCCTCTTTTTAAAAATAATCCTCTGCGGTCGTGATTATAATTACTTGAGGTTTTTTTGTTGTTGCATTGTTCTTGTTTTTCTGTGTGTCTTGCAGCTGAAGTCGTTCCATAACGAGCTGCTCACGGAGCTGGAGAAGAAGGTCGAGCTGGACGCACGCTACCTGAATGTGAGATGTCCTCCTTAATGTTCAGTTATATACTGACAGAGTCGTTATTAAGCTTTATGAGCCAAACCACAGAATTATCACCACAACTCTGCTGCTCTGCTGATTGCTGCTCATGCATTCAGATTTCCAGCAACATTATATTCTGATAAACTCTCTACATGACACACTACATCCCCTGCACTTTACAGCAGACAGACAGGAGAAGGTTAAAGTTAAAGAACCGAGCTGAGAGGAAGTGAATATATATATTTTTTCTCGCTAATGCATCAAGGAGAATACCTTTTCATAAAGTGTTCATGTGTCAGAGTTGGGTCAGATCTGCCTTCCAGAGGCTCAACTCAATATGCTGAGCCTTAAAAAATGAGTTAAAAATGAGTTCAACAGCTAAAAATTGTTTCATAATCATTTAATCTACACATTTTGTTAAGATTAAACGTCAAATTGGACCACTTCAAATTTCTTTTGTGCAACAAAACAGTCCAAATCCCAAGGACTCTTCATTTAATGTCATAAGTGATAAAAGAAATGCAGGAAATCTAAACATTTAAAAAGGAACCTGCAAGTCCTGTGAGTTATCGTGTCATTTGTTTCCTGTCACCTCAAGCTGTAACTGATGAAAACAGTGACTTGGTCGCTCACTTCTGGTATTTAGAGCACCACTGATGATCATATCTACTCGAGGAGACTCACACAGCATCACGCTCTGATTCATTATGTAACGGTATTCCTGACCCAGTATGAGCTTGAATGAAACACCACTTTTAACTCGGCTCTGTGTCACTTAGCCCTCTCCAGAGAGTGACGTTATGGGGAATAAAGTATGAACCATGTTCTCATAAAATCGTTGGCTGGAGACAAAATGCACTCTCTCTCCTTAATTTCCCACCGGCTTTCATCCAAACCACTGCAGCAAGTTACATAAATGACTTCCCACTCAGCCCTGTGAATTATGACTCATTCTGTGAAAATGAGTTGTTTTGCAGAAGAAAAAAAAATAATTTATGGTGATCAGTAGATTGGAATCATTCCCAAAAAATCATTACATCATTTGAGACGGGGGATCTACGAGTGCGTTCTGAAGGCTTGATTTGGATGTTTCTTTTATGTTGTATGCGTCACTTTGACTGGATGTAATGTATTCACAGGCGACACACATCCGAGGTCTGTGAAAGACTGCCGACACATCCGCGGTGCTCCCTGCCTCTTGCCCAGTGCGTGCAAGAGGCAAAACATGTCATATTTTGAGTCAATATGGCAAATGTGTTAGCACACAGTCGCTTATTTACATACCCAGCAGACACGTTTCTGACCACCTGTCCAAAATTCACTCTGTGACTGTGTGCTGACTTCTGATGATGGCCTCCAGTATCTGGCTGTTCAGCTGCTCGATACTTCTCCACGTTCACTAGTTAGTGTTTCACTGTTGCTGTCTGCTGTTGGGTGTTGGGCAGGTGGTGTGCAGGAAACCGGATGTCTCAACAATGAGCTGAAATGCTGCAAAGCTGCAACTTCAAGTGATAACTCTCCGTTCGCTCTAACATTATCACATCGTTTTCACATTTTCATGCGAAGGGTTTACTTCTCGGTGTCTGTTGTGGCACCTGGTGTCAGAATTGGGCGACAGTTTACTGAAGGTTTTGTAACAAATTTGTGAAAAAATCTGGGGGGAATTAACAGGTTTTTTAATCACTGAAAAATAAGTTGGAAAATAATACATTTTAAGGGGGAGGCTCAAAATTTTTTTGTCAACAGAAACTCACATTAAAAACTATTATTTGGGAGCAATAAACTACATTTTTAGATTTAAAGTCACTGTACCACATTTTGATATTCACTAAATTGTTGCTCTGCTAAACCCAGACTTTGTCGTTGGTGTTACTGCCGTCACTAGTCACCCTCTTGAAAAAAAGAAATATGGGCACTGTAACACATTTTAGTCTTTGGGGGCACTGTGGACCGATCACAGTCACTGCTTGACTGCTCTGATTAGAGAGTTCAGAATCAGCAACAAAAAGAACAACTACATCAGATGGCGAAATAACCAACGCATCACGATCCTTCAGTTAAACGGGAGCTGACCACTTGTCACAACAGTCTGAAATGAATGTATGTCAGTCTAGAATATCATCTGCGGTTGCTGAAGCATGCGGGCGCTGCTGTGCCCCTGCTGACTTTGTGCTGCCCCCCTCAGGCTGCGCTGAAGAAGTACCAGATGGAGCACAAGAGCAAAGGGGAGAGTTTGGAGAAGTGTCAGGCGGAGCTGAAGAAACTGCGCCGGAAGAGCCAGGGCAGCAAGCACCCCTCCAAATACGGAGACAAGGAGATGCAGGTCAGTGTGTGTGTGTGTGTGTTTGATGTCATGAATGGTGCAAACTACAGTTTCTGGAGCTTCTGTGGTTCAGAGATCTTTCTATGGCTCACTGAGGAAGAACTTGGATGTCTTAGCTCTGCGTCTCAGAGAGGATCCTCACGGCCAGTTGGAGGATGATAGTATAAAAAGAAGCCCGACATGGTTACAACAGCCGGCGCCAAGAGGATATGATCCTACTGGCTTCAGCCCAGTGTGCGGTTCAGACGACCTGTCAGTCAGCCTCTCGAGAAAACATCACATTCTCATAATTTACTTCATCTTTATTTCAGCAAAGCCAGAATTAGAATCACCAGCGCAGACTTTAAGTGAACCCATGCTGACTCTTCAGTGTGCCACACACAGATGCTTTTGCCTCCTCCTGATGGGATTTGAGCTTCAGTGTGCCCGGTAATCCGTGGCTGCTGCCGGTGCTGATGGGATAGGACATGCTGCGCTGAATGGGTTTGGACCCCCGACTGGGAACAAGCAGTTTGGGTGCCAGTCTGAGGATCTCTTCACAGGGAGAGGAATGGAGATGGTGAAGGTTATGACTTTAACCCACTGTGTCAAACATTTTAAGGATTTTCTTTTTTAGAAAATGCAGCCAAATTTGAACAGCGTTAGTCTGTGGCGCTCATCAAGGACGTCGATCCACACTTGCAAAGTATATTTAAACATCGAACAGAGAACTTTTAACTGGTTATGAAACAGTCTCAGTTTAATACTGACCCACTGACAAGACAAGGAGGAAGATGTGCTGTTGCTCAATAGTCTCTTACAGTTCCAGTTTCCAACTTGTCAAAGTTGGATTAAAGAGATATTTTTTATGCTGGAGTGCTGAGGATCACTGAAGGAGTCGATGCCACGATATTAATTTCTGACAGTTGTGCCGTGCAGCAGTGACATCCACGCTGCAGGCAATGAGGAGCGGTGGTGGCTTCATTTCAGGAAGGAAAGATGACAACAGTGCTAATATAACGTCTGTGAAAGGATCATTTCAAGTATGAGTGGAAACATGGGTTATATGCTGCAATGTATTTCCATATATTCAACAAACGTTGCTCAGGAATCAATAGAAATTGGTTTGATAATGCTTAGGGCTGGCCAGGGGGATTACCTGGGAATGATATCATCAAAAATCAACTATCTTCCTCCAGAATTGTTAATGGATGAAAAGCTGCAGAACAAAGGAACATGTAAATGTAGCAAGACTTCAACGAAACGCTGCTGAAGAAGTCTGATAACTTTGACTGTTTACATCAATTTCATTACCCGCTGCACTTTACCAGCATTACATAATGTTTGTTTATGATATCAGGGCAGGTGGAGGGCTTGATTTCCCTCATGTTCAGGTAACTGCTTGAGCGGAGGCGTGAGGAGACGGTGCGAGTCTCTTTGCCCCGTCTGTAGGTGTAGCGGTGACACATGGTGGGCGTGCCCTCTTACACAACCTGCTGCTGTGATGTGCTGTCGGTCCAATCAGCTGCTCCTCAGCACAATGACAGGCTGAGAGAGAGAGAGAGGCGAGGGAGACAGAGGAGAGGATGATGGGAAGTTTTGTCTGTATAAATCTATATGTTGTGTAGGTGTGTGTGTGTGACTCTCAGGTGCATATCTGTGTGTGTGGTCGTGAGGTTTGTTTATTTATTTTTCCATCCAGAGTCGACAAAAGCAAAAAAAAAAATCTATTTGAGACATAAAGTACGTGCACAGAAGAACTCTCTGCCTTTTTTAAATGTCACACACCAAAGTTCTTCTTCCATTCAGCCGGGTTCTGAATGGGTCGACAGGAGAAATACCTCGGCCGTCTGCTGATGGACTTCTATTGTTATCGTTCTGCCTTGTCAGCACTTAAGCTGTCAGATGTGACGCAAATAATTAAACTCACAATGAAACGGGGCATACGGGGCTTCATCCACCGACAGCTACACAGCAAAAAAGAAAAACATACTCGGCTGCAGCTCTACAGCGGCATTTTCAACAGACATCACGCAGGAATACAATGAAATCACTTTCAGAAGATTGTGATAAAGTAAACTGCAGTCACTGATTTTATCATGTCAGGTGTTGTTGAACAGAAAAACATCTACCTGTAAAATCACACGATATTGTGTCAGATGCACACAGATTCATGGGTTTGACCTGAGATGGAGGTCTGATTCTAACCAAGGATGAAGCACTTACATGCTGTGAAGTGCAGTGAAATGTAATTCCATGGTAGGATGATAGATGATGATGTAACAGGTCAAGAATTTTATTTGAAGGATCGGAATAAATTTAATTAAGCTGTAGACAGCCTTGAGTTTTGAAGCCTTGAGTTTGGCACTAAGTCCGTTGCCATCTTGTTTTCTTTGGATCTGAAAGTGAACATAGTTGGACTAAAGAGTGGAGCTGAGGAGGAAACGCTTGGCTGCACCTCTATACACGGGAGCAACTTGCCAATCACAAGGCAGCCAATTAAAACTGAGCATCATGTTGTATTGAAGAGGACATGAAATGAGGGAATGAGACCGTAAAGTCATTAGGAAATGGTTTACTGAGGTAATAAATTAAGTGAGAAGTAGGGTTATTTTCTCATAAGCTTAAGTTTAGTCAAACCTCCTGTTGAAACCAGCGTCGCCCCCCTGCTGGCCAGGAGAAAGAATGCAGACGTCAAACCAGCAACACAACAAAGTGTTTAACTAAAACCTATACACACATTAAGTGAATGAGACTGAACCGACGCTGTAAATGACACTTTATGGTTTTAACTCATCATGGCGGTGCAGAGAAAACATTGTGTCAGAGGTTAAGAGCTAATTGTGCAGCACTTCCAGAGGCTGAGGCCGTCGCCTCTCGCCGCTCTGTAGGAGCAGCAGGGGAGGTAATTATTGTGTAATTGTTAGTGTTGCTTCGATGGATGGCTGGTGGAGCGTGAAAGGGCCGACCGGGCCTGTTGTTGCAAAAATCGATCCGTGGAGCTATGAGGAACAACAGCACGGGAACATTGAGCCCCAAAGTCCTGCGGTTCCTCTGGGCTTCATCAGCTGTGAACGAACAGGTCTGAGCTGAGGCACCAGGCTCAGCCCTCAGGTGTGTTTGGTACCTCCAGCATGAGGCCATATTGATTTCTGATTTAGATTTTTTTAAATTTTTTTTTTATTAGGATCTCTTCCAAGAGTCCGCACACATAAAAAAACATCACTTAAATAGATGTAAAGAGAAACAAACACTGGTAGATAAGTAGAACACACTTTGTGCAGAACATGAAATAACAGTTTAGATTCCAGCAGCATCTCTTAAAGCTTTAATATTTCAGTGACACATGGACATAAAATGTTCAGCTATGGACCGAGGGATTCATTTTCCAGACATTTAAGAGATTGTAGTGAGAAATATGTGACGTATTCGTGAAGTATTTTGACGCTGACCTTGATCCGGACTCTACCGAGGCCACCGTGTGTACAATCAAACCCTTTACAATCAAAATGATGCACTGATTGTGCATTTGTGGCCAGCGTATGCACTCGTGGTGCCATCTGATTTGTACCCGTGTGTTGTGGACCTCCTGAGTCGCATGTGTACTGTATATTCTGAGGGAGACGGTGTGGTTGGTAGCCAGACTCCCGCTGTGCGTCATATGGGCCGTCATGGGAACCAGGTCTTGGCAGGAACAGGAGACAACATCGACCAGACGAACATAAAAGACAGATTTGCCTCCTTGAACATACAATATGGTGCATATATTCGTCTGGGGTACTTACTGTACGCTCTTCAGTATGTTTGTGTGAAGCCTGAAATCTTGCCTTTTGTGGATTTGTGTTGGCTCATTTGCTTCTACAAAACGAAGCTGTACAGTCCAATAAAGCCTCCCGCTCGCTTCATGCTTCCCTCCGCGGTCCAACACTTAATTAGGTGATGCAACAACTTCCTTGTGCCTTTTGGAGCAGCAAGGGTAAAAAAAAAAGGAATCTCAGTTCACTGTTCCTGCTCATGACTGACGTTAATATTAAAACTACAGGCGAAGGGAAGTCACCCAATCACAACAGTGGCCCTCAGGGGCCATAAAGCACTGATTTGCTGCCTGAGCACAATATACAGCCTGATAAATCTCCTGGTGCATTTGTTAGAGAAGCATGATTGGTGGGAAAAGGGTCGTTTGTGACTTCAGAGGATGCCAGTGTTTAAGAAATCACCTCCTCCCACTTCCACTGCATAATTTTCTTGCTTTTCAAAATAAGGAGTGCAGAAACATTTGACAACGTGATGAGTGAATCAGCAGAACATTAATCCCTGACAGTTTTGATTAATTAATGGTTTAAACCAGAGGTTCTAATCCTCAACTACACATTACTCAGATGAAACAACAAACTGAAAGTCACAGTCCACAGCTCATAGACACGTCACCTGCTCTACATTGCATCATATTAAAGGGTGACGGCCAGAAATAACAATTTATCACTGAGCATTGTCTGCTTCCAGCTTCTCAAATGTGAGGATTTTGCTGCTCTTCTTTGTTTGTATGTGGAATAAACAGATTATCTTTGACTTTTGGACTCTCGGTCGGACCGAAAAACAAACAGCTCAAAGCAACTGAGACGTCACCTTTTCACTGAGCGCTGACATTTCACAGACTAAATGATTATTTGGTAAACAGAGCCTTCTAGAAGTGAATCAATACTGAAAATAATCAGATGTTGCAGTCCTGATTATGATTCATGCCTGTGGCACTTGGACTGAGAAGTCAGCCGAGCTGCCAGTAGAAGAGGGGACATTACATCAGGAGTCGGAGGGTTTGAACAGGAGGAAACTGTTTTGTTGAAGTGTCTTGTTATAGTATGATTTCTCTCTCTTTGTGTGTATCTATCTTTTCCATTATAAAGACATCTTTACCAGGTATTTCTCCATGTGAATCCCCGTGCGAGTGCAGACTAGTAACACCAATTAAACACATAATTTGCATCCCATCACGAGAAGACAGCCTCGATGAATGACGAGAAAATGGGGATTTCCTGTGAGTGATGCGTGAAAACACCTTTCACCTGTTCACAACTTTTTTCTGACAGTTTTTACTGGGACGCGATCAGAGGAGATAGTAGCACTCCATGAAATGAGATATTGAGAATGAGAGGAGGGGGAGTCGATAGAACGGAGCGATGAGATGGAGGAGAACTGGCAAAATATAGGAAGTGAATCTGGACCGAGCTCAGCGGCCATGACTCCTGATCTGTTTGAAATGTAAACATCTAGACGACTGCATTAAACACATTTTCTAACTAGCCTTTGAGCTAAATGCTAACATCAGCGCTCTAGCTACTAATCATGATGTTCCTCGCTTAGCATTTCTTTTTTGGCAAATAGAAATAAACACCGGCCATTGAAAGTGCTTGAATTTTTGGTATTTGGTATTTTTGGTATTTGGTATTTTTGGTGTTTTTTAAATTTAAACCGAATGAGATTTCCATCCTTCAAGCCAGCAGTTGTTTCCAGATGGGCCGTGACAGCCTGTTCTGCTTCGTGTCAGTCACATTTAAACTTTCTGTCCGCAGAGACGTTTCACTGCGGCCGAGATGACTCTCAGAGGTGCTTTGCCGTATGTAGAGGAGATGGCTGGCATCAGGCCACAAACAACAAAATCAATTCCATCCTGAGATTCATTTTTTAAAATCTAACAGGAGGCTCACAGCCAGTTAACCCAATTGTCTGTTATTACGTTGAGCCAGTTGGCAGTTTATCTCACTGAAACAAAGAGACGAGGTTCATCTGTTTAAGATGTTGAGCTGAGGGAAATCTGAAAAGTCCAAATTCATTTGAGCAGCAGGGATTGTTTTAGCTCCTGGTGAGGTCAGTTTCATGTCAGAAAAAACATCCCAACCTTTAAATATAATTACTAATCAATCTGTTAAAGCGAAAAGTTTGGACATGTTCTATTCTCAGCAGAGGGTTCGGGTCAGCAGTTTTTTGCACTGATGGTTCACCATCTTTAATATGAAATACGAGCAGCGGCTGATTGGCAGAGGCATGAAAGTCCAGCTGGAATCTAATTAGGGCTCCGTATCTGGGAGCGATCACAACATGTGCAGGCCTGATGTTTCCAAACTACTTAGATAATGGAGGAGGGGCTGTGGTGGCTTAATGTACTTCGGTGTGTATATCTAAGTAGTTGTGTTCTCCAGGGATCTGTTATAAAACTGCTGTTCTGCTGCGTACGGCACTTCAACATATCATGTCCTGTACAGTGTTCCTGCTCGTACAGTGTCGGAGCTGCGGAATAAGATTCAACAGAATGAGTGATTGGTTATCGGATGTCGACTACATGATGGATGGATTAGCCTGTTCGGGTCCTTGTAGAGAAAAAATAACTATTGACTTTTCTTGACAATTCTTCACCCTGTGTGTATATTGTGTATTTAAAGTATGAATATGTTAAGATTACAAACTGAACCTGAAGACATGGAAAGTTGCAACATTAAGAAATGTAAACACTTGGCTAATGTAAGAAAAAGATGATGTTTTGTTTCCACAATGACAGCTGGAAAATATCCTGATACCTCTTTAAAAAACATCCAGTGGTTTCAAACTTACAAATGCTGGAACACCTAAAACTAAAGTTTTTAAGGCTGAACTAATTGGTGAACTTATCGGTTTGACAGAACATTGGACATACATTTTTAAGAATGCTTCTCAAATACAAATTAGTTCGTCTTCCTCAGTTTTATGACTTAAATATCAAAAGTTTCTGAAAAAAAACATTTCACAGAACAATCAGTTTGATACTGATAATGTTCATGAGTCGCAGCTTTAGACGTGCACTTCACCTGAAAGCTCAGATGTGATAATAAGAAGAGGAAGTATAATATTATATTTCAGTATTTGTGAAGGAAACAAAATCTCCAAAGATGAGACCTCGCTGCTGTGAACAGATACTGTATCGACCTGGTTCCAGGTGAGGAGCACTTCATGCCCAGGGCCAAACAGACCGGTTCTACTGCTTCTGCTTCTACTTTTATCTCCAGCACGGTTGTAAAATCATGAGGAATTTAGCAGACAAGGAAACAAAGCACACGCAAGGACTCCAGGATAAACCACCTGTTAACTTTCCCTTGTGACTTGTGATTTTCAGTTTAGTTTACTCCGAGTGTCTGTGACTAAACTGCACTCAAAGCCTCAAACATGCAGAATATTCTGGCAGTGGTTCCCGCCTCCAGCTCCCTCAGCCCGTCACTCTCTGCTGATTGACATCTCCCTCGCGGTTCCCCCGACCTCAGCATGTGGGTCTGAATCTGATCAACACGGTCGCTTGCTGTGTGTTTTGTCGTGGGCTTCTTAAAGGTCTCTCCACCTCCGCCGTATCTACTGTAAATGAATCATAAGTGGCCTTCGTCTTTCTCTGCTGTCTTGCCACTCTGGCTTGTCGCCGTTTAATGTTCACTGTGGGTGATCTGTGCGTGTTCAGCCATTGTGCGCCCACATGAAGGACTTTCTGTAGTTCTCAGGCACAGTTTCTTTTTCTGGCTGGATAATCATATTCATGTGTTGAATATCCCCTCCAGTTGCATTTTGAGTCGATGCTCCAGCCTGAGATATGTAAGGGACGACAGATTTTAAAGGTTTGAGGTGAAACTGTGGCTCCTCCATGTGGCACATCGGTATATAAACAGAGTTTCCACCAGTGAAACTGACTTGTGGCACAAACTACACGCTATAGAAGAGAGCACAGTAATGTAATGTGACGTAATGTGATGATGATGAATATGACCCCGACCATGTGTCAAAACTGATAACAACAAAAAACAACAAAAGGTTGTAAAATCTAATTTACTGCAGAAATATGAAGAAAATATCTTTGATTATCAGTTTTGGTTCATCAGTAGTTTATTGTATCACTATGATTAATAAGCGAAGAGAACAAGTACCACAGTTCTCTGATTCATCTGTCAGATCTGAAATAGTCTTAATATCTTGGCACTTATTTAAACTTTATTGATGTCACAGCAAAGTCATTTGTAAAATTATCATCATCAGATTTCTGTATCAGGACGCTGCTTGACTCTGGTCAGCCTTTTGTATTTAATACCGATGAGTCACCACATTGTTCATTTTCTCTCACTTTAAATTCTTTTTCCTCTTTTGTCTGAGTTTGGATAGAAGGTGGAAGGGATCAGACTAATTGCTGGGTGTCTGCAGCTGTTGTCTCGTCCTTCCCGTCAATCCTGGACTGTTAGTCGTGTCTGTAGTGACGAGGTGAAGCCAGAGAGGCTGTGGAGGTGAAGCAGGTGGATATGATGGAGTTAACTTTCTGGATAGTCTATTATCTTCATAGATTTTACACAGAACCTTACCTAAGTGAAACCCCCTTTAATCTCAAGGGTTTATTCTTCAAGTGAACAACTTTTTTAGATAACATTATTTGTTCCTTTTTACCAGATGCAGACTAAAATCAGCATCAGCATCTTGCAGATTTAGTTGCCCAGATTTAGTGAATGTTAATGTCATAGGGAAATAATTAATTGGTAAAGGCAAAATGCTCATGGACATTATTTTTCAATAAGCCTACAGTATCAATAGTAGCATAATAAACATGTTTATTATTTGAATGTAAGACACAAGCAAGTTTATAATCTGAGTTTTGTCAATTAGAGCATCACAAACACATTGAGTTTAACTTACGTTGTGTTTCTGCCTTTAGAAGCTTTTCTGTCGCTTTATTATACATTCATTATAGTTTACTGCGCACTTAATAACTGTATTTATTAAAGCTTAGTACGATGAGTTTAATATTAAGTGTCAGACTTAGTCACATGTAACCACATCATATAGTTATGAGTCATTCAGTTAACTATCTGTCCCATGATGAACCCTGTATTAAAAAAAAAAAAAAAAAAACTCAGTGAGAATCTGCATCTTATCATAATAGTCTAATTTTAACAGCGTTATTTTCTCAGAGGAAGTGAAGTCGACTCTGCAAGATTATGATCAAGTGAATAATACGATCAGGGCCACTTCAGAGAAAATGAGCATCTCGCCCCGGCTGTGCTAATTCTATTCTCTGTGCATTATTACATAAGATCAAAATTATACGGCCTTTGAAAACTGACATATTTTTGTACGCGCTCAGATCATCTTTTAATTAGATCTCAGCCTGTAAAGAACCGCGTTCACGTTTGATTTAACACATTGGCTGTATGAAGCAGTCCTGCGTGTTCAGGGATCGAGTTGCTTCACTGAGTCGTGGTTTATGAGTCTTACTGCAGATTCACTGAGATTAGCTCACTATAACTGTATCACAGGGTCCTTTGGTAAAGGATGCCAACGCCTCAAATACAGCAGCTCTGTCAAAGGTCCTTTAGCTTGAAGCACTCCTGCAGTGTAGATCTTAACAGGTCAATAAACAAAAAACTTTGTGAACTATCTGATTTATTTAGTTAGAAAATTACAGATTTTTTAAATACATTCTTTTTTTTATTCATATTAGCCTGTGGATAAGGCAGAAATATGTACTAATGAATACATAAATTAGCTTAATTTATTAGCTAAGTAGCCCATCTGGTGCTGCTTCTTACGTGATGGTGATTACAGCAGTAGGTAACTTGAATTAATAATCATATCTTGGCACCACAGATTCGTCTCTTGCATCTACACTTTTGCTTTCTGCAGAGCTGGTGTTCGTTAGATCAGACACTTGTTAATGACAAGCGTGTAGGCCGCTTCCTTCTCAGCAAACAACCCGGCCTCGATCATTAACACCTTATTCAGGAGCTCCGCGCTGTCTGGCACTTTGAGAATGCTGTTTCAGATTATTCGACACCGTGGGAATCTTTTTAAAAGCTTTAAGTTCTGTGAGAATTACCTGCGGAAAACGCTCTCCACGTTCTACCTTTAGCGTCTATATGTGGATGAGTGGTTCCACTTGTTTGGTGGAGAGGAGCTGCCTGTTCCAAAAAAAACACACACAAAAAAAGCACTGAGCGGACTCAGTGGGCTGTGAAGGACTGAAGGGTGAATGGGTTTAAAAAGCCAGATACAGTGTTGGAACGGCAGGTGCTCTAATTCAGTCAGTCTACAGGAAAAAACAGAAAGCCAGCCACCATTATCACTCAACAGACACATGTGTGATTAGTCAGTCTGTGGAGCTTGATGTCTTTTGTTCTGATTCATGGTTTTCAGCTCTGATGTGCTGTGACATTTTCCAAATGCACAGCAATTTGGTTTTCAAAGCAGTACACGAAAGCTCAATTTGTCTGCTTTTCATATGTCAGGATTGTCACGTGTGATGCCCGGTTTGGTTTAAGGGGGGAATAATGTCTTTCAAAGCTTCAATTGTTCATTGAATTTTCATAATTGACAAGTCAAGTCAAGTCAAACGGGCCATCATTATGTTCAGGGTTGTTGCCCTAAAACACCAGTTTGTGGCATCTTTCCTTCTCAAACTTTAACCCTATCAGAAACTGCATGCCATGTTTTCTTGTTTTTTTTTCATGCCATCCATTTCCTTCTTGTCTGCAGTATGTGGAGGCCATCAGCAACAAGCAGGGCGAGCTGGACAACTACATCGCTGAGGGCTACAAGAACGCTCTGTCCGAGGAGAGGCGGAGGTACTGCTTCCTGGTGGACCGTCAGTGTGCTGTAGCCAAGAACAGCACCGCCTACCACGGCAAGGTGAGACGGACGGTCCAGTCTGTCACTCATTTATCTGATGGTGATGTCGAGGCGAGATGAAGAGATTAAAAACTGTCTGCAGCAGGTTACAGCCCGGTTAAACCGTGGTTATTTATTAGACCGTAGTGATATATTTCACTCTGTAGGTAAAGATTTTTTTTTATTATATTTATTTATTTAAATGCCATATTCATCAAGCAGACAAACAACCAAATTACTTCTCTGTTCCACATTCAAAGCTACTAAATGAGCAGGTAAGTTTTTGGCCCCGTCTTTCTTTCTCTAAACTGTTACGCTCCGCATTTATTCACCCGTTTCATTCAGGAAAACGTTTTTGCTTCATACACGCGTCAGTGCAGCGGGGAGATCGCTCGACAGGAGTTTGTCAACCAAGAAATTAATACGTAAAAGCATCTCCCACCCACCTCTCATCCCTTCACATTGGGGAAATGCAAAGTGAAATGAGAGAGTCGTGGAAGTGGAGGGTGAGTGGGTGAGGAGGAGGAGGAGGAGGAGGAGGAGGAGGGTGAAGTGGGGAGAGAGAGAATGACCTACTTCTGCGAGAACACTTGGTTCAGAATCGCTGTGTGTGGGTGTGAAAGTGTCTGAATGAGTGATTGATAGACAGAGGGAGGAAGCGCAGAGCACTAACTGCTGGCGTGATGATGCATAAACAGCAGAAGATGATTTTTAATAGCCTCGAACACGGTTATGAAGTACAGTCGAATCTTGAGTGTAGTTCCAGTTTTTTTTTTTCTTTGAAGCGATAATGACAAACTTTCTATGGCTCCAGAATAATTGATAAAAAAGATCAGCAGATGGATGATAGTAAAAAAAAAGGGTTAGATTCAACAAACTGAGCCATGAATTCAGTGTTCTTGCTGCCAGAGAAAAATGTGCTCGAACTAAATATTTACTAGAGTTGCTTAATGTTGCGAGGGTGTTGTTGCACACTCTCATTGTTCTGGGTGTCACTGGGTTAGCTTATTTTAGGTGGTTTGTACAGACACATACTCACTTTTGGAGAAGTTAACAGGTTGCAGAGACGCTAAGAATGATTTATATGAAGTGTGATGATTCTAAATTGATTTTTAATTTCAATTATCAGAATCAAAAGCAGGATCTGTGATTCTCTTCCCTATTTGTTCTCATCCAAAGATAAAGAAACACACCTATTCAAACTCTTGATCTCTATTTATTTTTAGAGATCCTTTATTGATGTGTTTGTGGAGAGGGTTTACTCTGGACAGATCTGAGAAACCAAACTTTGTAATTTATTGTTTGAAGATGTAAATGCTGTCGAAAGTCAACAGTGCTGCGTAAAACAAGTTTGAATCAGAAACCAAATCACATTGTGACCTTTTTAAAACCAAAAGAAGATTTGAATAATATATTTTGAGAATCATGACACCCATAATGAATATTATATGATATACTTTCAAGCAAAATTGTCAAACATTGGCTGGTTCCAGACTCTTAAATGTTGATTGGATAAAAGATAGAATTTGAAGACTTCACTTTGGGAAATTGTGATGAGAATGTTTTACACTTTGACACTTTTTTGACCAAACGATTAATCAGATCAGTGGTTAATGAAAACAATCATTAGTTAGCAGCTGTTATGTCAAAGTGTCAGCTTCGAGAGCACAACGTCAGAGTCCGTTCTCTCCGGTCCTGTCTTTACATTCTTGGTACACTGACAAATCGACAGCGATCAGCTTGTGGGAGATTTTCCAGACAGAGGTTCTCGTGTGCTGTGGAGGGCGAGCGAGAAGGCAAGAATGAAGGAGAACGATCCACCGTCTGCTAGTCGATTTTATCAGCGCGCTGGTAAAGCCACTGATCCGCCTACACGCTACCTTAGCGATTTGAAAGGACTAACTGAGGTCGTGGTGACTCATCAATTCTACCAGCAGCGAAGAAACCCAGAGAGATGCTCTGCTTGCAAACACACACGTGGAAATACATGGTTGATCTCTCATTCATCCCAGTTTTCCATCAATCCAACATCTCGTCATCGTTAATGACCACAAGGAGTAAGAATGTCACTGAGAGACAGAGAGAAGTCATTAGCTTCAGCTCAGTGAGCTAAACGTGATTTCAGTCCGAGCACGAATCCCCTGTAACACCGTGTGCACCCCTGTTGGTCTGAATTTGTTTTTGCTGTACTTTTTGTGTGTGTGTGTGTGTGTGTGTATGTGTTAATTTATTTGATCATCCCACCCACGCCCTGACGCCCACACACACTCAGCAGGGACAGACAACCTTGGCACCACACTGTGTTTATCCTCCACACCAGCCTGGTGGAGTTAAAACTGTTTGAGCAGCAGATTCTCCTCCTCTATCCTTCCAATATTTATGGATTCAGGACTCCCTCATTTATTCCCTGATGATGAATGCAGATGAGAAGTATCTTTTATGTAACTGCCCTACTGTATAATGTATGGAGGGAATGTTACTCGGCTCTTCAAGCACGAGCGGAGAGCTTCTCAAATGAGTGCATTCATAAAGAGGATTCTTATCTCTCGCGTTATTCTCCTGCCTCTCATCTCTTGTGGCCTGCTTCATCCTGCCATCTATTAATCTCAGGCTAATGTAAATAATGTGATGTTATGTTTATGGGGTTTTTTTTAGGGGAAAGAGCTTCTAACCCAGAAGATCCCGATGTGGCAGCAGGCGTGTGCCGAGCCGAACAAACTGCCAGATCGCGCCATGTTCCTCGCCCAGCAGATGAGCGGTGCGGCGGGCGTCATGGCTCCTGGCGCTCATCATCCAGGCATGCCCATCTCTGAGCCCATCCCCGGTGCTAAACCCCTGCCAGTGCCTCCAGAGCTGGCTACCCTGAGGGCCAGTGGGGGCATGGGACAGCAGGTCTGTACTGCCTGCAAATCATCATTTCGTCACATTCATAGCCGTTTTATATGGTAATGGGTTGTTATAGAAACAGCAGTTGGAGTGAATTGTGTTATTCACGGGCCACTGGGTTCATGTTCTGTTTGCGGATCTTGCTATTGCAGTAAAATATCCCTCTTTATAAGCCTTTTTTTCCGAATGCTTCACACACATTTTTAACTTCTGTCCTTGTGAGGACCCTGACTGGCATGTTCCCCAGCTTAAAGCTGAAACACTAACACCAAGTCTTACCAGAGGAAGTGAGACTGAATGAAGCTAACATGTCCTCCTTCAGCAGACTCACCCACATTTAAGTCTTCTCTAAAATCAAATTGGTCCCCAAAAAGATAGAAGCACACACACAGGAAAGTGTTTTCTAAGGAGACCCTTAATAAGGTCCTGGAGTGTTGAGGGGTGTTGCTCCCAGATGATGATGATGATGATGATGATGCATCATGGGAGCCCTTAACGCATCCTTAGGAAACTCTGCTGAGTGCAAATGAAATCATTAGTGAAGGTAATGAGGTTGTTGCACAGACGAGGCTTAAATTCCTCACCTCCGCAGGCTCTTCTGCAAACTACCCCTCCTGCAGGCCTGGTTACTGGAGGCAACAAAAACAAACACAAAAAAAAGATTTGCATGAAAGTCTGCATCAGTGCTGTCAGAGCTTCTAATTAAAAGCCTGGTGCAGATGAAACACACTTTGAAACTCTACACAGTCTCCCAGAAGTTATTCCATATGTTTATCTTTAAACCAACGTACACTGTGATGTGGTCTTCTCATTAATCAGCATCTCCCGACCCAGATCCACTCGCAAGCTCGCTCGATTTTATTAATGAGTAATTGGATGTTACGTTACAGCTGTTGGGTGATGTAAAGAGGGAGAGAGGCGGTTTGCATTTTTAATCGCCTGCATGCACATTTCATCATGTTTGCAGAGGCTGATGGGAGCCGTTGATGGAACGATGACGGTCATGAACGGGACGGCCGGCGCTCACGGAGGAGATGATTACCAGCAGTGGATGGAGGCCAAGGTGGCCCAGGGCAAGGCCTCGCCGCAGACCCAGAGGCACGGAGGGGAGGTCTACTCAAACACCCTGCCTGTGCGCAAGGTCGCCCCGGCCAAGAGCAAGACCACACTGAGTAAGTGGTTAATTTGTGAGCGTTAACGACCTCAGACAGTGGTTATGTTTGTGGTTTATGTGGTTTTATATTACAAGTATTTCTAAATGGTATCAATGCATCTCAGATATAAAATCCACCAGGAGAGCTGATGAAATACCGTGTGGACGTCACGCAACCTGTGAGATTTTAATAAGAAACAGGACAACACAAGTGGGAATACAAGGAGATGTGATATTAAAAATGAGAAAAGGGAGATTATGAGTAAAAATAGATGTAGGACAGGAACAAGTTTAAACAATTGAGTCATTTAACATTTTAAGAGTGAGCTGTGACTCCTTTTTTAAGAGTTTTTGTTCAACAGTGTTTTGTGGAAAAGTGGAAACTAAAATCCATCATCTGTTCCAGCGGAGACCCGTACGCTGCCCCGGTCCAGCTCCATGGCTGCCGGGCTGGAGAGGAACGGCAGAACTCGGGTCCAGGCCATCTTCTCCCATGCAGCCGGTGACAACAGCACCCTGCTCAGCTTCTCTGAGAACGATGTGATCACCCTGCTGGTGCCAGAGGCCCGCGACGGGTGGCACTACGGAGAGAACGAGAAGACGAGGATGTGAGTGCATCTTGTGTTGTTGAAGGTTTTATGGAGGTGTCATTACCACTTACATGAACAGGTCAGAAATTACTCCTCCAATTTTAGTCACTTTTGGTGGATTGTAAGGCCGCTGGAAGAAGAACCAGTGATTAGTTTTTGGTGCAACATTTGGTCTACTTTCATTTTCCATCTCTTCATTTCTTTTTGTTAAAATGGGTCAAGCTCTTCTGAAAGTTCTCTTTTCTGATGTCACAAACTATTGATCTAGATATCTAGATATTTTTTTGGATGTTAAGATCTGGTGCCTCCTCATCTCTTCCAGGCGTGGCTGGTTTCCCTTCTCCTACACCCGAGTCATCTCTGAGGCCGATGGAAGCTCCATGAGGCAACTTCGAGTACACAAGTATGTTTTTGGGGGATTCTACTTTGAGCTAAAGATAAAAGCCACTTCACTGAACATCAACCGACTGAATGTTGGTTTCACCTGTGTGTTTCCAGCCTCCACGGGAAGAGCAGCAGCACAGGCAACCTTCTGGAGAGAGAAGACATGGCTCTCTCCACCCCTGACTACGGCATGCACCCCCGTATGGCGGCGCAGAGTGCTGCTACGCTGCATAGCAGACAACAGCGCCCCTACAGCGTGGCAGTGCCAGGCTTCTCACAGGTGGGGGGGCTTGAAAAATCACACACACACACACACAAAAACACACACACTGGCTTCTTCCCACACATGATTTCACAAGTGACACATGAGCTGAGCCGTCAAACAAAACCTGGCAAAGATCTGTGCTCGTCTGTCTCGGAAAGTTTGGACGTGGCTCCTCTCCACATGCTGCTGACCTGAGATACAGTGCAGGGTTAGCTTTGCTTTGACAGGCTGTCTCTTCCTTTACAAGTATTCAGAGTTCTCTTGAGCCAAAGCTCGCAGAGAGCGCTCTGCTACATTAGCTTACATAAACGCATAAATCAGTTCTCCTTTGCTTCACACGTTCGTGTTTATGGAAGGTCGAGTGTAAGATGTGGCCCAGCTCAGACTGGAGAAGTCTTCCTCTGCGCTCGGCTGCCTCTGTCTCTGAGGGAAGCTCTTCTGACAGGCGTCGGTTGATAACAGAGCGAGCGTTCGCCCAGCTGACTGAACGAAAGAGGAGGCAGCGGTGGTGACGAGGGAGGGGGTTACATCTTTCAAAAGGCAGAGTCAGAAGTAGTCTTATGCAACGCTGAACCCTTCTCCGTCGGCCCAGCTTCCCTCCTACGTCTCACCTGGAACATTAGATGTGGGCGATGCTTAATTGCTCAGCAGTCATGTAACAACTTAAACTGTTCTTCTTTCCACCTCAACACATTTACGAGTGGAAACATCCTGCTGACATTTAAGGGGGAGCTGGATGTTGTCGTCAGGCGTATGCGCACTTGAAAGCATCTTAAATGCTTAATGAGCTCTGATATGATGTTTAGGTCAGAAGACATCAAAACATTTGGTCAACAAAGACATAAACCTGGTCTGAAACAGATGAAATAGTTTGATAATGAGTATATTTCAATATATTGTGAGAATTTGTTTCACGTCAAATATCCAATAATGGTTGAGACTCAGTTGTTATTTTTGGATGAAGTTTTACTGTAATGCTTACTGAGCAGACCAGTGTAACATTCATATGATGTCTTTTCTACGTGAGGTTTGTAGCCACAGTTTGTCAGCTGGAGGAAATACCTTGTTGGGTCATTGCTCAGATCTGAGATCTTTGCTGCCACCTGCAGGCTCCAGTGGTCATTGCACCTTTAGAAATGATTAATTCAGCTGTTTCAGAATGAACTGCATGACCAGATCTCTCATCTGTTTGTATTTTTTTTTTTTGTCTTAACAGCAAGGAGTTGAAGAATATGAGCCCCGCTTCCCCACAAGGTAAGAACCACTTGTTGAAGTTAATGTTCATTTATTTTGTATTGATTCAGAAATCAGGTTCAGATAATTTAGTAAGCTTATCATTCATATATTTTGATTTTGATCACACTTTGGTGGAGCGTGATTGGAAGTATCAGTGATTATTTCCGCTGGGCGCTGAAGACGGAGAGTTGAGGGATTGGGATAATTTGTGGCACAAAGTCCAGACCCGCAAACACACAACCAGCAGGACACACCACACTCTTGTTTTGTGTTGTTTTCTTTGTGTTCCTTTGTGTTTTCACTTGTTTATAAGATAACATGATAATATCATAATACTGCATCCTGCTGGAAGACTGGCTTTCTGTCTGGTCGTCTATGTATGTTAAGGCACAGAACCATCAGAAGAAACTGATAACAGTTCGAGCATGTTGTTACTCATTTGTCTTCTGTTTAAAGCTTAAGTTGATTTAAGTTTTCTTTTTGTTAATTTTATAAAAACACTCACGCTTTGACCTCCCAGCTCCTCCACATGCACCATGCAGCTCCACTAGCACCTCCACCTGCTAACTGCACTCACCCACCCCCAATCCCTTTACAAGCTCACCCTGCTTCACACCCTCTCATTCACAGTTAACGTAGGAAGTTTAAGGGTTCAGACAAGTTTTCAGATTGTTGAGTTTGTGTCACGTGTCGGAGGGTGGACGTGGTTTCTGTCCTCCGTGTGTCCTGGTTGTGTTTGCTGCTGTTTCTCCTGAGCCAGCCCACCTGGAAGCCTCTTCCCTCTCTTTGTCCACAGTTCCACAGAGGGCAAATTGATTTCGACAGTGTGAGGACAGACAGACAAACAGGCACAGACTCAGCCAGACGATGCGATAGGACAGGCACCTCGCTGCCCCTCAACCAACCCCTTCCCTCCATCCTTCCCCCCCTTCTTCCCGCCTCCTTATCTCTCCCGCTTACGGCAATAAACTCTCCCTGAGCCGATCAATGCAAGGACAAGGCTTTGGTCTGTATCTTTACCCCTCTCTGATCTCCCTCAATCCCTCCCCTGTGCTGTCTAACTGGCCGGTTGCCACAGCGGGCCGCTGGTGACGCCTTGGTGCAGAGCCACGCCAAGTCAAACCAGAGCAAACTGGACTGTGCGCCATCCGAGTATTCAAAATCAATGTGATGGACATTTTCTCTGAGGAAAATGTATCTTTTGCTTGTCTTTCATGCATGTACATTTCTTTTATATATTGCTGGGGGACTATATCTCCCCACCAAAGGAACCGGATTTTCACAATTGTCAGTGCACTCCATCCCAATGACAATGTAAAGGAAATGTAAATCAGGGTGTGGAATTAATGATGTTGATCCCAAAGAGGATTTTCATAATGTAAAAAAAAAAGAAAAAAGAAAAAAAAAAGTACATTGCAATCAATACTTTTACTGGGTCTTTCAGTATTTAACAGTAATTTTACCTTTTCATGCTGTGAGGTTTTGTATTCCTCTGAGATGAGAGGCCATGTATCACGAGTAGTGAACAGCTGATGTAAATGTTTTAACTTATGGAACGGAGACGATGTGACGGGAATGTTTACTGTACATAAGTGTGCCATACAGAAGTGCTTGTCATACATTATCTATGATCATTAAAAAGCAAAACAAACAAACAAAAAAAAAAAAACACGCACCTTATGGAATTAATAGTCTATATTTCTGACTTTGTGTAAACAAACTTACTGTAATGTTTTCAGTATCAGCCTTCGGACACTGTGCTCAGACACACAGTCGCAGGTGCTCGGGGTCCTCTGACGATCTGTTGTGGTGTGTAAATACCGATGCCAAGGCTGAATGGGGTCAACTACCTCGTCCCTGAATGACATTTAAGGCTCTGAGTTTGGTTTTAGTGCTGAAACTATCCGCCGTCGTCTGTTTTAAAGTTATTTACGAAACAAAAATGAACAAACACCCGCCGGCTCTAAGCTTTCTTAAATGTGAGAATTCGCTGCTTTTTCTTGTTTTATACGGTTTTCATACAAATTCTTGAGAGGTTTAGTTTAGGAATGAACTTCTTGAAGAATGCTTGATTTTCACACATAATTTGGTGTAGGGCTGGGCAATATATCAATATTATCATTATTGTGATACGAGACTAGATATTGTCTTAGATTTTGGATATCGTTATATCATGATACGGTATAAGTGTCGTCTTTTCCTGATTTAAAAGCTGCATTACAGTAAAGTGATGTAATTTTCTGAACTAAGCGGACTGTTCGACTTGTTCTAGCACTTTAGCCTTTATCGCTTCAGTATCTATATCCACATTACTGGTGATTATTTATCAAAAATCTCATTGTGTTAAAACCTTGTGAGCATAAGAACAGTCGTCCCTACAAAAGTGTCTCAATATCAATAATGAGGTATTTGGTAAAGAAATATTATGATATTTGATTTTGGCGCCCAGTCCTAACATTTCTGAAGTGCTTCTGAGGAGGTTTCAGAATATTGAGGAGATTTATCGTGTATCACGATGCAGCTTGAACATATTTTTTTTTAAGTCCACATCGCCCAGCATCAGTCTATCGTTTCATCTACGCATCATCAATCAGATCAAATGTATTTTTTTATTTGAAATGAAACGATCCTGCCGTCATAGTTGTTTGTCTCCAAAACACAAATCATTGTTATTATGAACAGCTGGTAGAATGAACTTTACACTGATTTCTGTGGGCATAAAGGAACTTTGTGACTCTTATTCATGTACAATTGTATTTAAAGTAAAATCCACAGCAGATGTGGTGATGTTGCTTCAAAAGTCTGGAAATTGTTTGTGTCTGTACTTTGAAAGCTGCTTGAATTTTACTCTTAAAAAGCTCCAGAGCCTCGTTTGTATTGCAGATCGAAGGTGGTTTGGTTTAAAAAATCAGCTGGAAGACATCGCTCTGGCATTTGGGCATTTTTTACTTTTGACAGACTTAGAAAACATTTTTTAGAAAATAATAATCTGATTAGTTGCCAATAAATAATATGAGTAGTTGCAGCCCCAGATACATTTGTTCGTTCATGCATGAAAGAAAAGACAAACTGGTACAGCTGTTTGGCTCGGTGCACATCGTCTACTGACATCGCTTTCAACTCCCAACACTTTTAAATCTCTGTCTAAGTCGGGACATATTATAGTGCCTCCATACTGTGAATTAAGTGACTAATGTGAATAATATACTGTATTTCTATGGCAACTTAAGACTTAAAGTTATTCACCTATTAGAGATGCTGATGAATCCAGAGATTCAGATGAGGCATCAGCAGTGTTGTGATGATCAGATTTACGGCACAGCCTCTCTGCAGCCTTGAAGGGGAGAGGAGCTCATTTGATGTTGAAACCTCATTCAGCCTTCTTGTACTGTTGTCTTTGCAATTAAAGGCTTGATTTTAAAACCTCAGTAAGTAAAAAAAACAAAAAACAACAACAACAACAAAAACATCATGTTTTGAAGATAAAGAACTGTTTGTCTGATTCTCTCTGTGCTAAATAAAGATGCTGGTCTGCTCGTCTGTATGTCGGTCCAGTTAGTGCCTGTCTTTACTTACCTCCGTCCGTCCATCCACATCTGATGTCCACACACAGGTTCACCAGGAATCAGTCTGTCTCATATTGTTGGCTTCTAAATCCTGTTTTTATGAGGATTTTTATGAAAATCTCTTCGAAGTATGGTCTTTTACCAAAGTGAAAGAAAGAAACGTTAAACTGTGCACCTCTCTCGTACCTCCTGCTCTGCAAAACAGTCCATCCTTACCAAGTATCTAACATGGTCGAGTGTTTCAAGAGTCATAAAATATGTTTATTTTCTTCAAATGTAGTGAAAGAAGCGAGGCAGCTGTGTTCACTTGTTCCCAGCGCTTCTTATTCTGTGTTGCAGTATATTCATAAACTTGAGTATGGATGGAATTTTTTGCATTGTAGAAATGTTTCCCTCGCTGCGTTTGTCTGCCGTCTCTTTGCTGTCTTCTCCTCTGCTCTCCGTTTGTCTGTTGCCTAACACTCGTCTTCCCCCTCAGCTTTGCCAACCCCCCTTTCTCTCTCCATCTCTGTCTTGGTGAATTTTAGAGACAAAAGTCGAGTGCAAACGACTGGAAGCTGCCAGTGTTTCTTCTTTCTCCACTAAAATAAGCCCAAGGTATGACTGCCACTGCTGCAGAGAAAGCACACCAACCACCTGTGGCCCCGAATAACTCCCACATCAACTGATGTGCTTTTATTTTGAGGGATTTTGTCGCAAAAAGAACAAAAAACATGAAGTATTGTACAGAGAGTTTATGGACGTGCATGCTTTGAGGGCACCAACAAGTGTAATATTGATGACCTCAAATGTATGGTGACTTTCTACTCTAAGAAGTGTGAAATAAATGTATTCAGCTGGACCTTTTCTTGGCTGTTTCTATTCATTCATTTTTATCCTGAAGGCCTTTTACATCCAAAGAGATGTTTAGAAAGAATTCAGCCCCTAAATCTTTCTTTTTGTCCTCGAAGGCCAAATGTGTTTTACAACTGCTGCTTTTTAATTTTGTAAAGTAAACTATCTTTATTTTATATGTCATTGTAAACATGTAACAGAAAAAAAAACAAGCTAATTAAAGGAACAATTTATCCAAAAATAAAAAATGAGGTCATTATTTACTCGCCCCCATGCTGATGGAAAGTCAGGTGAAGTGTTGTAGTCCACAGAACATTTCTGGAGCGTTGCAGCGTCGCAGCTGATAAACTGAAGCAGATAAACAACTGAAGCAGATTTAAAATGGAAAAACAGCTGGAAAAAAACTAAAACATTAAATATATCATCCTATCCAAGAGTCTGGACATCTCAGATTTATTCAAAAAGGCTCATGCACACTTTTAGCTAAATTACATATTTTAAAAGCTCCAGAAATGTTTCATGGACTACAAAACTTCACCTGACTTTCCATCAGCAGGGCGGGTGAAGAGGAAAACGTCTGAATTTACATTTTTGGGTGATCTATTCCTTTAAGCTCTAAGCTTCTGCATATTTTATAAACTTCTCCAGAAAAGTTTCTTTGCTTATTCACCATCATCGTAACAGACGAATTAGTCGCTCATCTGTTGCTTTAACACATTAACCAGCGGCTCCTCTTTGCACATTTGGTGTCGCTTCTCATGACGACATTTCTGGAACCGACTGCATCACAACTGCACACCGGCCTTGTTGCATGTGAACTGTGTGTGTGAGTGTGTGTGTGAGTGTGTGTGTGTGTTCAGTGCACAGTAGTAGTTACACTGCATCCTACCCGCCCTGACCTGCCAATGCCATACACCCACTGGCCTGCTCCTCCTCCTGCTGCTAGCAAAGGTACCTTTTTCAACTCAACTGTGTGTTTGTGTCCGTGTGTCCTCATCACAACATATTCATTTGTCCGTCTGTTTGTTTTAGTTCGCTGTGCCGTGGTCTGTGTGCCTGCCCGTTTTATTTATTCTGTTTCCTGTATTGTGAAGTTAATATATGTGGGTCATGATTTACATGTAAACACTCAGCAACTGTGCGTTTTGTAGAGTCGTGATCTGTTTGGGTTTTTGTGAATGTATTTGTGCAGCACTTTAACATCGATCTGTAAACACCAGAGTAGTTTTAGTGCATCAGTAGAAGAAACACAGACAAGTGAGAGCATCACTGAGAGTGACTGGCTGCCTCAACAGGACTCAACACTTTGTTTTGTACCTTATGCATCATCAACAGTAATGAAACTTGTCTGTTTAAGTACTGGAACCACTGGTGGATAAAGTAGTCGGATCCTTTACATAAGCAATAGAGCTGTAAGAATACTTTTTTACAAGTACATTTTAACTCCTATTGAGAGGTAAAGTCTCTCCCCTTGAGGTTTATTACAGAAAAAAATATTAATATAGAAATTAAAATGTAATTAGATGTCACTAACCTGACTGTTGGCTGTGTATTTTTGTCTTGTATGTCATTAGTTTTATGACAAACCGCAACTTTCTCGAGCTGAAAATGATCTTTTAAATTCACAAACGTTACTATCAGCCATGTTTTTTCTGAAATAAGGTCCCATATTTGTCCACCAGAGGAGGCAGGACGAACTTTTAAGAAAGTATTCTCACACAGTTGTATTGCGACTTTTTACTGAAACAAACAATCTGATTACTTCATCCACAGCTGATTCCAGTGCTGCCTCAGACAGGAAACAGCTCCCAGTCGCCTCAGTCTCGGTCTCAGTTGTTTGTATTGTAAATCCTACACAGTGCTCCTTTTGATTTGATGTTTCAGTAGTAATAGGATATGCATACTGTATACTATAAAGCCAAGTGAGATACACATTTATAGTAATCATGCACAGCCCTGTGAGGCGTTAGGATACAGTGTGTGGCTTGAGGAGATTGTGAATGTTGACACTTGGGGACTGTGTCTTCCTTTCAGCACAGGGCCTGATTACGCCCGATTTTGAGTGACCAGAACCCATCGTAAGTGACTGACCTCGGGTCCTCGGCGTCTTCATGCAACCACTTCCTCCTTCACTTCTTCATTATCACTAAAACCGTCTGCATTGTCGTGTCGGCTTTGGGTGTCCTGGAGTTTTCGGGTTATTTGCATCGTTTGTTTTGTTTTTCTGTGATGTGACTTCATCGTCTGACTGTCGGGTGTTTTTTCCTACATTTCAGGAAATGTGCTGCATGTTTCAGCATCATGTCCAACTTTCCCTCCTTTTTTTTGTTTTGCATGACTCATCAGATTCATATTTAATTCATTCCATTTTTAACTGCACTGTTGCTGGGGGAGAAGATGTTTCATCCTTTTCTTTTTCTTTTTCTGCATGATTTGCATTACATTTCATTACTTCATGTTTTTACTATATTTTCTTTCCTCTTCTTACTTCCAGCATTTATCCACCCGACGAGCCGGCCGTGGAGGCCCCGCCCATTCCACCCCTTTCTGATGATGACGAGGACGGGGTGGAGGAAATCGAGGACGAGCAGCTTGATGAAGCTCACTATGACTCCTTGGAGAAGACCTCGAATCCCCCGGATGACTACTGAGCTCATCCCCAGTTTAAAGCAGCTGTAGGTGGATCACTGGGGCACAGTTCCACCCTCCCCCCGCTGCTGTAAAGCTCTGATTCCACCACAGTATTTCAATAGTTCGACTATATAATGAGAATTAAATATTAACAGCAAAGTAACTCCACCACAACAGTTCACATTTACTGTAATCTCTGTATTAGTTGAGAGAGAATTTAATGTAAATAAAAGCTAGAACTGATTCATTTTTGATCTTCTAGCACAAGAAAGCACATTGAAAGCCTGGAGAGTTTAAAAAGTCCGGCTCTTTGTCTTGATTGTTTTCCACTGAGTTGTATTCTGCAATATGATGATGCACAGCAGTGAAGTTATTTCACTCATCACTGTCCAAACCTACGAGGAGCACATGCTGTGAGATAAGAATAAGAGTAGCTGTTGGCCTGCGTGGTTCACTTCTTTGTTCATTTCTAAAGCCTGAACTGTCTCTTACATCATATCACGACCCAAAGACTGAAGACTGGCTCCTCGTGGAGACTCGCAGCTGGTGTGAGAAGTCGTCTGATGACGTCGCCGAGCTTTTGAAACACAGCTTCCTCCCCCGCCATGTCAACAAAAGGGCTTTGATGTTAGTAAGCTATACATCTTGTCAGGTGTCTCACCTTGTAGCCTCACCTGTTAATACTGCCTTCTCCCAGGGCGAGCAGAGCAACCTGTGTTGGTGCTGGTGTCAAACACTGACACACACACACACACACACACACACAGAAAGAAAACCGTCGTTTGTTGTTTGTCTGAACTGAGAAATGGAGAATCTAAACAGCGACATGTCAGATGTTTCAGCAGATGATGGAGAGAAAGTAAAAGTGCTGAAACACACGAGAGAAGAATAGACTAGCCAGAAAAATCAGCAGTATCTGTGTGATAAATCCGTGCTGAGTGATTGCATCCAAACTGATAAGCACACGACTCATAGTACTGTATCTTCAACTAATTGTATACTCACAGGAAATCTTATATTCTGTAATATTAAGCTGCACTGCAGGTGTACCTACAATAATGATGTACTGCACTGGGTTTCAGATTTCATTGATCTGATGTTTGATTAATATTCTCTACAAGCAGTTTGTAAGATCTTCTTAAAGCAACGTTTTCAACAGACAAATATTCAGTAATACAATCAACAAGAGAAAACTTTTTTTGATTGCATTTTTTTTTTCTTTCATGTTTAAGATAACTACTGGAGAAACAAGCAGTCAGGAGCACACTGATACAGGTCATCATCAGTCTGAGCTGATATTGGCCTTTTGTTTGTGTCACAAAATCTGTTTTCTCAGTCTGATTTAAATTGTTCCTCTGTCTTGTGTGTGTGTGACTTGAGAACTGGTGCAGGTAAAGTTTTGCCAGGAATTTATTTTAATTTTTTTCTCGAATCTGTAAAAAGGAGGAAAAACCAAGTCAACAAAGTAATGTCTTCAAAGAGAAAAGGAGTTTTTATAAGGTTTTTCTTTTTCCTCCATGTGTGAACCAAGTTTTTATTTTTATTATTTTCCTTCAGGAAAAACTAATCAATTTTTTTTTTCCTGTGTAAAATAAAATGTTTAATTCTTCAGGAAAAATGACACGAATGCACACAAATGTTTTTTTCTTCAAGAATTTAGTTAATTCTGTCAAAACAAGTGGATGGATTTTTTTTCTACAAGATATTTTTTTTATATGTTAAATGTTAGAAATAGTTCTATGTTAGAAAACAGAAAAAAAATGAGGAGACAAGTTTTTTCTTTTAGGTGTAAAACAGAGTGAAAAAAAATGTGTTCAGCCAAAACAAATAATTTCTTGGTCGTAAAACTAAGTGGAAAAAATGGTATTGGAGAAAAAAGTGTTTCATGGGTGAAATGAAGAGGACAAGAAATGTTTTCACAGATGGAAAAAGAAAACTTTTCAAAGATTGTCCTGCAAAACATTTTCTGCACCGGTTCTCAAGTTACAAACACAGGAGAGAGAAATCTGTTTAAATCACACTTCAAAAAAGTTTAACAAGCAAAAAACAATTCTGCAGGGTTTCTGTGTTCAAATATTAAAACACCAAACATTTTCTTCTGGTGACTCGGTGTTTTTCACGCCTCTGCTGGTATCTCTTCATGCAGATAGTTTGAGTTTTTCAGACTCTTACGCCTCTCAGATCTCTGTGATTTGTGGCGCTCACAGCATCGTGTCTTTCCATAAACAGCGTCCTGGTTACTTTTTACATTCTTCCATTACACTTTTTTTTTTTTATTAGATGTTTAAATGCTATGAGCACCACAAATGCAATACACTTCTAAGGGCCCTGTTTCAACCGCAAAATGACTGAGGAAAACCTGTTTTCATTTTAAAACCTTGACAACGTCTGGATGGTTGGATACCAGCAGAGATAAATCTGGACACTATTATTTTAGTATATATATATTTAACGTGAACTCACTCTTTAACTTTGCCTGATGCATGTGAGGTTATGTATGTATTTACTAATGATTTCCATATTTAATTTAGTGGAAATAACCTTGAGGTGAATTCTCCTCTACAATTCCTAAAATTAAGACTGAGTTCACTGTTCGAGAGATTTTAAAGCCAAAATAAGAGAGATTAGATTTTAAAAGTGATTTTAACATTTGAAATAAAGACTTGAGTGTAATAATGAAACATGCTTGACATGTTAGCTGTCATTTCCTTGGCAGACGAGACAGCACATAGTTTAAATGAAATGTGCCTTAGTTTACAATGTTTGAAATGTGAAAGGGAATTCACCTCACTGTCATCCGTTTCAGTTGGTACTCACATCCAAGTGCAGGAGGTTTTAAAGAGCAGCTGCACTTTGTTCATGTTCAGGAGGTGGGAGGTGAATTTCTGTGCTGGGCTCTGTGGGTAAAATGGTTTTTAGTCTGTTAACTCACAGCTGGGTGTTGGCCAACTGCAGTATTGCATTGCAGAACTGCACACTGAAGCGCTGAACTGTAGAGGCACCACAGACATGTGCAGTAGTGACCACTAGATGGCAGTGCACACAGAGTTCTCAGCCTGGAGGTAGTTAATGTTTAAATATCACATATCAGCAGCTGAAATCTAAAAACTGGTATTCAGACTGATGAAACCTGTATCAGTGTAACTCCAAGTGATACATGAAGACTAATACAGTACAAATATGATGACTGGCAGTCAAAATCTGTATCGTCATGTGATTTGATGGCAGATTATTTAATTTTGAGAATAAAGAATCAAGTATTTACTCATATTGTGTTGTGTGTCTCATATGTACTGTTTCAGACTGCATGAGGTTTTTATCTTTCAAGTTGTGTCAGATCGAAGTCGATGTATTGACGTATTGAAGAGGCATGACGGGAATGATCCAAAGTGTCGGAGAGGCGAAAGAAACATTTACTCACTGCACTTCATATCAAAATAATATGTGGTTCCATATTTTAATTTCAGTATTGTAATGTCGATACGACACCGCTGGATCTAAAAAACACACCAAAATCCTTTTCCCTCACTTCTCCATGTGTAAATGATACAAGAGACACACCTATTGTAAACACAAAGAAACAGTCAAAAGATAACTTAAGATGTGTAAAACAGACTTTATTTATATTTGATAGAAGGTACAGAAAGTAATGATGTGACCAGGTCAGTGTGGGAGCACATGTTACTGACAGTATCCCAAACCAAAGATGCTGTAATGTTCCTCCTCTCCGCCGCCATCTTGGGGTAAAAACATGACCAACCGTTGCCTCCTGGGCCACAACACAACATCTCTTTGGCAACAATAAACAGAAGAGACACATTTTTCTAACCTTCTCTCCCCTCACAGGTACAGTACATCAATACTCTTAAAAGTATTTTTGTCGAGATACAAAAATATTACGGACAGCTGTCTAGATGGTTCTATGCTAAACTCTTAGAGAATATTAAAGCCTCGGAAGGCAAACAAACACTTAGAAGACACGACATGTTGATCATTGGGTGCTTTGAAAGGTGCCATCCTGCTTCTCTGAGGCTCCGGAGCCGACAGCCGACCACACCTTCCGTTTCACTTCCTCACATTTACACACACACAGAAAGCAAAGCTGCAACATTTCATGATCATGACGTTAGCCCTCTATCGTCTTTCAACCAGCTGATCACACAAATACGACTCAACACTGAACTGATCCATCCCGCCGCCTGAAAGCAACGTGGCTCAATACATTTTGTTTTTTAACAGTTTTTATACATCATGTAAAGAATCCAAATTATGAATTAGAACAAACTTTTTTTTTTTCCTGCAAATCTGAAAAGGTTCAACAGCTTCTAAAACCAGATTTGTCGTACAAAACTGCTCCAAACAAGCTTATTTTAGATGACAATACAGCAAGTGACAGTAAAGTCCGGCAGCTTTTCTCGTTTCTCTTACAAACAACATGGTAGATAACATGGTAGAAATGGGCAGAAGCTTATAAATACTGCATGTATAATGTGCTGATTTACAAACGCATGAGCAAAATGTTTGCTGTCAAAACATTATTGAACAGCCTTTTTAATACTTTGTGCATGTATTCATTTGTATTGATTGGCCTGTAGGGTTGGGCAACATGACGACGCATACTGGCAATTAAAAACAAATCATTCTACTCAGGTATTTTGCCTTTTTACTATCTGGTTCTACTTGGAGATTGTGAATATTGTTGCAAATGACTGAGAATTACTCCTCGCATCAATGTGATGAAGAACGTCGATTTATCAGGTGTTAAACTTCAAGTAGATACTTTATGTATTTACTGAAATGGTACCATATCGAGATATATACCGTTATTGCAACGTAGTATTACAATGTAAAGTAAGATTTCATTCTTATTGCCAACCCTTAATGGAACATGTCATTATCAGAGAAGTGACGTCTTTACGAAGCAAACCATTTATTTTGGATCGCCATAATAGATGTTGGCAATGTACATTTCTGCAAACCTCCATGTTGCATCCTACAGTTTCAGTTTTATGTTGTGACAGTGCTGTGCTCATTGTCTGGTTGGGTCTGAGCATAATAAAACACTTGCTAAGGGTTGGAAAACATCATGGTTTGGCTCTAAAATACTTGTTTTTGTCACCACGAACAGCTGGAAAATGTCCCAGCATCTCGTTAAAAACATCCAGTGGTTTCACACCTTCAAATGTTGAAGCGATGTCCTTTTGCTCTCCATAATTTGCCTAGCAGATAAATGTGATAGCATATTGTCGATTCTAAATATTGTACCTATGACACAAATAAATTTGGATGTATCTGTGGTTTGCAGGAAAGTAGAATGCCAACATGTTGTTTAGCTGACTGGGTGAAACCATGAAAATGGATTTCTGTACTCCAAAAAAAGAAAGCAAGCCACTGTCCCATTTCATCTCAATGCAATGAATCCTTATACTGTCTTCCAGTTACTTGGAACCATGCATTGCTATAAAAAACTTTCAAACCTTAAATAAAGACTTCAGCCTGAAATGACTTCCTTCACTTCTTGTCACCATAGTGAAAAGGTTGTGCCAGATGTTTACAGCAAAGAGTGGTTGGTTTTGATCTGATGGTGGTGCTGGTACTCAATTTGGTAGAGAGAATGAGCCACATATTTGTGAAAAACAGTACAGTAGTGGTCCGATACAAAAGAAAGAAAGAAAGAAAGAAAATAGGGTCAAAAAATATCAGGCTGTCCAGGTTCAATCAGCTGTTTCCCTCCTGTGACCAGATGTGACCCATTATAATAATAATTCCCTTTGCTTCCTTCGTTTATGCTAGTGTGTCCTTCGTCTCCGAACAAACCCAAATATTAACAATATATTACTTGTGATACCTCAAGGATTCTGGTTGATATTCATTAAGACAAGTAAAGCAGTTTCCTTAAAAGTACAAAGTCTGTGGAGCTGTACAGTCTTGTTCAAGGTGCTGAAGCCAAGAAGTTGTCTTTCACTCCGCGACAGTTTCTGTTTGTTATAAGTCCAGTTGGTTCCACGCTGTCATGAGTGCTACCCATCATAAATTAAGAAGTGAAAGTGGTGGCAAATGTGATGCTTTCCAAAGGTCTGTCCTTCCATTTCGTCTCTTTGATCCAAAAAATATGAAGAATTCAACATACCCCTGCTTTCATATATTCTTTACATCATACATACAGTATATATTAATATTCTGTAAATTTTATATATTAACCATACTCTTTTCAGTATTCTAAACAGCTTAAGTCGGTCCTCCGTTGTGGTAAGACGGACCTTTCAAAAGTGTCCACAGGCGATAAGAGGCACTGTCTTGTGTTTCTAAAACCTGACTTTAAAAAAGAAATCAGAAGTCATGCTAGCAGGCCGAGTCATTGTCACAGAGAGGCCGTAAGTATCCACAGCTCGTTACTCTTTGTCCCCATCCTCGCTGCTTCCTGCAGAAGAAAGAATAAAGCAGACGGGATTAATGACTAAAGTGTTCTTAAGAGGCAATCACGCATCTCAATAACCCAAAATGTTTCGCAGATTTCAATTTCATTTGGCAAGAAACTTTATTATCTCATTAGGGTCTTGTGTTTTACTGTAATCCAGTCTGTGGCCAATATTGACATCTGTTTTCTAAACTGGAATTAAGTCTAATTCAAGAAAATGTACCCCGCTAGCCACATCCATACATGAGTTGGAATTAGTCTAAATTTAGGTCAGACTTACTAGAAGAATCAAGGTTTGAATTAAATCCCAGAAGAACAGAATATTATTTGTTGTATTCAGTATTTGAGATCTGAGCTTTGCGATGAAAAGTGGGATGTCTTCACCTTGTTGCTATGTGTCCCAGTTTTAGCAGCTTTGACCTTTCAGTTAAGTTTCTTTGCAATTTCGATCTATAAACTATTTTCACATCTGAACATTTGATACGTATTTCAATCCCCAAAAATAGATATCATTATGTGTTTGAAAAAGAAATAAAAATTATTAAAAGTCTGTTCTGAGGGGGGACAAGTTATTATTCAGAGACGCACCTCCTACTGAGTCCATATCAGAGTCCGAGATGTGGGTGATGGAGAAACGGGACACGTTGGAGGGGGAGACGGTGAAGCGGGAGAACTGTACGGCTGGTTTGGGCTCTGGAGGTTTGGGGGTGGATCGAGGTGGAGGCGAGTCAGATGTTGCAGACGCTGTTGGTAGAGGGAGCAGCGGGAAATCGTCCTCCCACTCGTACCCTGCACCTGAGGGCAGACGGTAACAAGATATATTTAAGTAGTGACACATACTAACTGAATACGTTTTCTTGGTGCTGAAACAAGAAGACTAACTTTGTTTCCGGGTACTTACTCTCCTCTGAGATGTTTCCATCTGAAGAGTCATCCGAGGCATTAACCTTTTCCTGGGATTTGCTCCGTGAACTCTGACCCTCTGTTCCTAACGGGAAGCCGTGCTCAACCAGCTCCTTAGTTGGGCTTTCCTAATGGAATTGAAGTTCAGGAGAAGACAATTAGAAAGTACTTGTTAGAAAGAATTAACATTCGATCTGGGCAGGTGAGTCAGCTTGAGCTTTAAAGCTGCAATCAGGCGGCAGCTAAACATCTGAACATGTTTTCCACCTGATGAATGTGAGCCCAATATTCACCTTCCTTCCAGCTGTTAGTCTTCACTGACTTAACTTAAAGGATATTTAGCTTTTTAGCTGCTACGTGCATAAATATGTTGACTATCTACTCTGGTGTCTCCTGGTACTGCACTAAAACACATTTTACTTTGTTACACCCTCATATTTTTTTTTCATAGGGGCTCTTAGAATCACCAAAAAGTGAATGTGCCTTGTTGTAGTTTTAAGTAGTAAATGAATAAATTTGTCTTCTCTGCCACTCACCTGGTCAAACAGATAGACGGTGACATCGTCAAAAAACGACACCGTCTTGGTCTTGCGCTCGAGCTCCTCCTCCAGGTTCTCCGCTGTGAGCAGGGTTGGCATCTTCAGGAGGCTGCGCAGTTTGTGGGCTTCGCTGTTGTCGCTCACCACGATGGGCACTGGGTGGACCTCGTCTTCGCTCTCCTCACCTCCGCTCTGTTCCTGCACACTGTAGATTCGCAGCTCCTCATCCGACTCGTCGCTGTCATCTGTGTCACCGCCCTCCTCATCCGCCTCTTCTCCATCAGCCGGAGACGCTCGGCCCTCTGTTGTTGCAGGGAGGGGAGGGGGAGGGGTGGATGGAGGTGGGGGAGAGGAGGAAGAAAAACGTCTGGTGCTTGCTGTGTGCTGCAAGGCCACCTCATCTTTGGGTAAAGTATGCAGGTTTTCACCGGATATCCCCGATGGCCTGGTCTGATTCATCTGTACTGCTGGCTCTTCTGTTGTTTCTGAATCTTGAGCAGAGTTTTTCGTGTCTTCTGCATCTTCCTCTTCCTTGACATTGGAAGTACAATCTCCATTCAGGGCCCCAAGGGCTTCTTCCATGGCTCCTACCACCTCTGCTGCCCAGTCTCCTAAGGATGAGCTCTCTTCCTGAGATGGCCATTCATCCAGCCCACCCTCTGCTATTGAAGCAGTGTCAGAGGGCTCCAGAGGTAGCCCCAACTCCTCATCCTGGTCACCCTCTTCTATCAAGTATGCCTCCATCTCTGAGTCTGTGCCCTCTGTTAATATGTCTTTTATTTCAAGTTTAATGTCTTTGTTAGCAACACCGTCTTCTAGTTCTTCTTCCTTGTCATTCTTCCTTTTCTCGCCCTTCTTTTCTCCCATGTGCTGTTTGTTTTCAACAGTTCCTTCATCCTTTACCATCTCTGACGGTTCGTCCCCTTCATCCCGAGACAGCCTTTCATTCTCATAGTCTGAAAAGTAGGCAGAGTCTCTGTATGGAGTCTTATCAGTCAGTGGTAAAAGGATGTCATCACCTGATTGTGAAGCTTCTAAGGCCAAATCTTCATCCAACGGTGGTTCGGCTTCTGTGAGCACTACTTTAGACTCGACTCCCTGCTCCTCCAGGCTCGTATCAATGGTAGGCTTTCCCAAAGGTTGTTCACGGGGTTCATGAGGCTCTTTGGGTACAAACTCAGGGCTCTCATTGTTTTCTGTGTCATAGCCACTATCCATAGCTTTGGGTGAGCTGGAGGGGTGGGAGGACGCTGGGCTGAAGCCTTCACAAGACCCAGCTGCAGATGGCAGATCCATGGAATCCATGGAGTCAGGAGTTCCTACCTGCTTCTGTAGCGACTTGAAGGCAGGAGAAGCGTTTAGCTCACTAGACTCGTCAGCAAAGATGCCTGAGGTAACGTCAGTGATATCATCTGTGATGTCATCGTCATCGTCATCGTCACTGCAGTCAAGGATGTCAGCAAGGCTCACAGTGGAGTCGCCGTGGTCAACACCGCTGTCTACAGTGTGACTCAACTCTGATTGTGGGTCGGTGAGGGTCACCATCACATGCATGTTGTCAGCAGGAGGCGGAGAGGTTCTAGTCATTGTCAGGGTCACCTCTTCTGTTCTAGGCTCTGTTGGTTTTTGCATGATTGGATTTTCTTTGATTACATCCTCCCTCTTTTCTTTGAGTGGGGTATCATCAAATGTTAGGTCAGCATACTGCTCTCTACTGTCCTCAGTCTTTGTCAAGGCAGGTTTGGCCACAATGGGACCCCCTGGAGCTGGTGATAGATTGATCATCTCCTCATTGCTTTGGACATCAATGGCCTTATCACTGATGTAGTTGCTGTGACTGTAGCTATGACTGTAGCTGTTGTTTCTGACTAGTAAACCTGTAAGGGGGTCAACAAAGTGCGAGTGGCAACACTCTCCTGATGCTGGCACCTGAGTCTCGCCCTCATGGCACAGGTAGATGTAGGCATTGCAGTTGTCTGAGGGCACCATTGAGTGATGTTTGCTCAGACTAAGGCAGGCACTGTTATCTTTGGCCTGGTGGGGCTCGAGATAGTCAATGGGTTTGGGTAGAGAGTGGAAGGCGAGGCTATGCTCCTCCGGCCAGGAATCTTCAATATCTGTACTTGGCATTGTGTAGTGGAAGTCTACATAAGCATCCTGTCTGCAGCTGTGGCTCGCCCGTCTGTGGTGACCCACACTGCTATGGCTGTGTTTGGAAGGCCAAGTGTTGCAGGTGTGTCTTTCAACAAATATGTCTTCTTCTTCCTCTTCTGAATCAGTGTCTCTGTGCCCGATGAAGAGTGCCCCCTCTGTCTCCATGTTTATACTGACAGAGTGGCTGTTGTGCCTGGTGTGACTGGGCATAGTCTTCCTCAGGGATCCCATCATGTCATAGTAGCCACCTGTCACGTTCTTTCCAATGATAGATGTCTGACTTGTGTCCAGGTATGTGTCTCTGTAGGCCTGCTGAGGCGGACTGTTTACAGAGGGGGATATACCAAGTGGGTTTTCCAGCTCACCCAAGGCCTGACGCAGGCTCCTCGACCCCCAGCTTTCCCGATGATGGTCTCTGGTGAGCTCACTTCCAATCAAATAGTGATCAATTCCCAACGGGGGTGAGTGCTCGTAGTAGTAACCCCCATCTCTGTCTTTATAAGACACATAGTGACTAGACTCCCAGGGTCGAATGGGGCTGCTGTCCGACACTTGCCCTAAAAGAGGCTCCATTGTCAGGGAGATGGCAGGACTTGAGTCATTGGAATCGTACATATCCGACTTGTGGATATCTGCGGACCAATAGGGATCCATGTTCTTAGCCTGTGATGGGCAGGCCATGCACTCGCCTGAGTCGGCGCTGCCAGTCAGAAAGCTCCCGCTGCTGCCTTGGTAGTCTGGGCTGTAGGAACACATGGTGTACTCTGGATCAATGTTGCAGTCTACTGGCTCTTCGATGCGGATGTAGTATTCACTGCTAACTGAGGGGCTGTGGGCACTGAGGACAGGAAGTATGCCAGGAGCGTGAAGATGTTTTGGTTGGTAGTAGGGTGGAGAAACATGTCTGTGGTTCTCCATTGGACAGCCTCCCACAATGCCTCCAGGTGGGTAAAATGCTTCTTGACAATGATGGTTGACTTGTCCCAGGGTACTCGAGGAGTCTGGGGCTCTATATGACTGGTCTGCCCTGGCTTGCTCCCACTTGTACTCAAAGTTCAGGCCGTGGCTGGTCTCAGTGACTGTTAGTATGTCATCCCCAGACTCTGAGTGGTAGCCATCACCAGCTGAAAACTGCTCTAGGAGGGGGAAAGAGGAGGATGTTGATGAGGGGTGGTCTCGTGATATTGCCGAGGCACCACGATGGCTGTTGAATCCAGAATTGGGACGCAGCGAGTTCCATCGCCTCTCAAAGTCCTCTTCGGCCTCGCTGGCCCCCTTGGCGCACAGATAGCTGAGCAGCAAGTGGACTTCCTCTGCATTGGGCCTCTGATCAGGCTGGAGCCAGCAGAACTGCATCACCTCATACCTGAGAAGCACAAATCAAACATATCACACAAGATTTGAAATAAAAAAAATAACGGTCAAATAACAAGCAAGTATGTTTTAGTTATAATAAGAAAAGAGACAACTGAAAAAATAGCCCCTCTACAGACAAGCAAAACAAACAGGATTAGCATAATAATTAGAATCTGCAAAAGAAATAAGAATCCACTCATCCTGCAAGACATTTAATTATGTTGCTCTAAATATTGTGTTTATCCCTTCTCCTGAATTAATTTCAAACATTTTAAAAATGCATCTTAATGTGTTTCAGTGTGTCTCACCAGCGCTCAGCCAGCGGCACTTGGAGCAGCGGTTTGGGCAGTCGCAGCTGCTGCTCCCTCACAGCGTAGGTCAGGACTTGTCTGTCAGAATAATGTCTGTAGGGCTGGTTGCCGAGCTCAAACAGCTCCCAGATAGTCACACCCAGAGACCTGAGACAAAACATAGCATGGACATTGTCGTTAAACACAAAACAGTAATCAGAACAAGTATGTGTAGTTCAGCCTGTGTAGATAGATTTGATCTAATCCCTCAACTTTTTAAAAAATGTATCTTGCTTTCTTTGTATATTCCTTCACAGGTGCTTCTCTTTTTACTGTGTTGTCAGGTTTTCTGTTGTTGTGTGTGTTTATCCTACCACATGTTGCTCTGTGGGGTCTGATCAGCCACCAGCAGGTTTCCGTGCACCTCGTCTACCAGCTCTGGAGCGATCCAACGCAATGGCACGAACATCTGATCCGATGTAACGTAGTAATCATCCTGAATGGAGGGAAGGGCAGCGTGTGTTAACAGGCAGACAGCAAAGACACAACATCATCACACTTTATTTGCTTACTTGGAAATCATCTCCCCTTATTAAATTCAATATTCTAAAACAAGTGAATGAGCTCCGAGGAATTAAATCATCTGTATAATCTGCTCATTTGGATGAAGTAAACACTGGATCTTTTGGAGATAATATTAACTCCTAAACAAGCTTAGCTCGCTTCTTTCATCGTTTCATTCATTAACTCATCCACTCATGTTTGTTTTGTGTAGACAACCATTAACAAGGAAACTGTCCTAGGATTATTTGCTTCTATGTTACTAGTCCTATTTCTTTATCAAATCATCTTGGTAAACGGTGCGTGTGTGTGCATGCATATCTGATAAACAGACCTTGTACTTGGTGTGGGACAGACCATAATCTCCGATCTTGACTGTGACGTTAGCGGACAACAAGCAGTTCCTCAAAGCCAGATCGCTGGTGACAAAGAAGGAGGTGGTGGAGAGTAAAGAGCTGTTATTACAGGTCTTCATCATTCATCAAAATATAAACCAAGACCAGAGCATAGCAGGACTTACATATTACTGAAAGCACAGAAATATTTAGAGGTCCAACATGCAAAAACACTCACTGGAGCAAAATTAAAGTTGCTCTTATCAACACATATTACACATATCAACATCAACTCCTGTCTCTAAAAAAAAACACAGGCTGAAGACTGAGTGGATGTTTGAGTTGTTCTGGAGATGAAGGGTCACCGCCTGCAACAAAATCACTGATGCTGGAGTCTGTAAGGAGCACTCAGGCAGCACCAGGATATTGTTCCAGGAAGCAACCGAGACGCAAAAGGCAGATTTTACTGATCATGGCAAGATACTGTCAGGACGACATCTGTGTGTGTTATCTATTAACAGAAAATTGCTTCCTACCTGTGTGTGAAGTTGTGTTTGTGCAGGTGCAAGAGTCCCGAGGCGATGTCACAAGCCATCCGCTGAAGAATCAAGGGCTCCGGGGTCATGGATTCTGCAGTCCGGCAGCTTCGGAGGTAACCCTTCACATCCCCCTGGATACAGAAGAGAGTAATAAAAGATCTGAGTGTTACAGCCTCTGACCACTGGAGGGCAGTCTTTCCATTTCACTATGCTTACTGCAACCAAGACTCAACCATTTCTTCTTCAATCGTGTCAATCTGGCTTGTTTCATGTACAACTGAAATGTTTTGCATGAACAGACCAATCCGGCCTTCTTTTTTGGGACTAAAGCAGTCTCCTCGACGGAGCCTTCGTCCTCCTTCGTTCGACTAGTTGCGCTAAATTACAGGCTTGCCATCACAGATTTCCTTCCTATCTGACTATTTTCTGTCCTCACAGATTCTGTAGTTCTTTGCCCTGTATATTTATGTTTTTATCTTAAAAAATAAAAACTGTGAACAATAAATTTCATCAGCTATCACCAACTTATTCACTTACACTGCGGAGTAAATTAAAAACAGTCAGAGATGAAGAGGCAGGAAGCCAGTTCTTAGTCTTTGATTACTTCAGTATCACCACAGATATCAACGTTTAATCCACTGAACTGATCAATCATGTGGAGCCGATAGTGGATTTTAGGCTCCAGTCTGAGTGGAACAACTGCAGTGTGATTCATTGCTGACTTTGGGCTCGCCTGCCAAATATTTACAGCAGGTGCCAAGAACGTTTTTTACTGCCAGATGTAATTAACAAATAAATCCAATAAACCACATATTACATGAGGTTTTTAATCCATGTAATGTACGGGATGAGTTAGAGGATATAATGCAGACTTTGAATTTAAAATAAAGGTCTTTAAAGACTTAAGGGACTTTTATAAATTACAGTACATATCTCATACTGTAGGTTATTTCAAGTGTTGCAGAGCCTAACAGAAAAACACTACGGCACATTTACACTTCAGTGATTTTATTATAATATTGATGTCTTAAATGACACAGCAGGGTTGTGGCAGTGCTCCTTTTAGATTCATCCACTCAGCAGTTAGCTTCAGATGTTAATCTCTTTTACACATAATGTAAGCCGTTCTACCAACGACACCTGTCCCTCTGGGTTTGGATACTCACCAGTGGACAAAACTCCATCACCAGCAGGTAGGGAGTGACCTCAGTGCACTGAGCCAAACACTGCACCAGAGCGTGGTGCTGGAGGTTACTGGAGAGGAAGAGCATGAGATCAGATCAAGGCAGAAAGTTATGACGCACATTATATCTGTGACATGCTTCAAAAACAACCAAGTCTTTGAAAGCAAGGCCAACATTTTATCACAATAAGTAGAACATTATGAGACACTGACAATAAGATTATTAATAAAAATTCAAACAGTATTTGTGAATATGTGGTGCAAATTATGCCTCTATTATACACCCATTCTAATTAGTATAATAAACAGTTTGTTTGCTAGTTGTCTTATCTTGCACATTTCATTATTGTGCAGAAGGTTGTAATTAAAGCACACGATGTCAGAGGATGAAGAGCAACACAGTACGCATAGGAAGGAGGTCGTGGTGGATGGAGAAGTGCACGACACAAGGCTACTTGGTTAGGTTTAGATAAAGATTGTGGTTTGGGTCAAAGTGGAACCTTTCACATTGTTAACTACATGTTGTAAAGACTTTCAAGTAGAACGCTTTGCTGGAAAAACCTCTCAAAATGCTCATTTTGTAGAACGGAAGTGGGAAACAATTAACCTGGGTAAATGTCAGATTCCTCAAAGTAGAAAACCATAATTGAACTGAAACAAACAAATAGGTTTATTGCCTGAAGAGCTGTCGCTTTTCTGGTGCCAATACGACCTGTATTAAGGTTTATTGTTACTTGGCGACCTCTGGTGGCCGTAGTAATTATTTCAGCAACAAAGGAGGACATTCAGACAACCTGCACAAGGCGATGGATGGATCAAACAAACCACAATGTTTTCCTAAACCCAACCAACTGTGACCATCTGACAAAGACAGATGTGCCCGTCTCTCATGCACTGCACCAGTCAAGTTGTTTTGGGGAAAGTAAGACTGTATATGTCCTTTGCCTTACTGGGTAATGACCTAATTATTCCTTTAGGTATGAGGATGTGTTGTTAGTGTGAGTTCCCATCAGTGACAGACAGACAGGTGACAGAGGTAAATGTGTACCGGTAAGGCTGAGCTTCTTCCAGGAAATGCATCTGGTCCTGTACGCTGGCGCTGGCTTTGAGTTCCTTCACCACCACTTGGGTGGTATTTAGGCCTGCATTCACCTCCCCAAGCAGAACCTGAAACAGCACAGATGGAGACATATACGCATGGAGAAGACAGATTGACAGACAGACAGACAGATGGACATCCAAACAAACATATTAAGCATGGAGTGCGAGTGACCAGACAGTCAAAGAGACAGAAAGCAGTCATGCAGGAGTTTGGCGAAGAGGATTCAGAGACAATGAAGAGACAGAAAAATGCAGACAAACACACAAACAGATGGACATACCCAGTGAAGGTACACAAGGATGGAGAGGGCGGATGTATATTCATGAGTGAATGAGTTGGAAAAAGGAGGAGAAACAAACAAAGGAGCAGAAGGAGAGAGAACGACAACAACATGTTATCTGGTTGTATAATCACCACACCACATGGTTCAGCCTGCAGCGGAGGGTTATTACTCTGACGTTTTTACCAGCATAAAATATGTTCTCAAGGGCGAAGTGTATCACCTCTGGGAGAAGCGGACATCAAAGGCACGAGGATCAGGACTGCATTACACACTCAGACATTACAGGTATTCTCAGCATGTCGGCCATTTTTAACTGACTCCATTCTGAGCACGGCTGGGATCACAGCGCAGGCTAACAACCGTGATGTGAGACTCACTGATGCTGGGTTTCATCTAACCTGGCAGGCGGGTGCAGGGACAGCAGGTGCGACTGTCAAAACCACCAGCAGCAAGTTATGGAGATTGAAGTGTCAGCAGTGGGCTTACCTTCCCGAACCAGCCATTCCCGATCTCTTTCAGGTAGAGGAGACTGTGGCGGCTGAGATCTGTGGATTTCAGGAGTTGGACTGGAAGAAAAGAAGGGAGAGCAAAAGGTGTAACTGTGATGGACAATCATCCACTATCGGAGTGTTGATGATGTTGTGGTCTTTACAATGTCACAGCCTGTTAGTCCGTCACTGCAAATCACCTTATGCTTGATGACAGCTCGCTATTTCATGAGGCGCATCACATCTCCACATGACCCTTAATTATATGATATTAGAAAACTCTTTCAACCTATAATTAACAGTTCTCAAGCAGTTGGCAGTGTTACCTATTTTTCTATACCCAACATAGTTTCACAGCAGTTCCTCAACCATCATTTCTTTTTTCCATCATGTCTTTGTTTGATTAAAACACAACATCTATGAATCGTGCTGGAGTCGCAGGGAGGTGGTCAACGTGACGGGTGGGCGCACAAGAATGTCACACCAGAATCAAGACCCGGCATCCAGTCTATGTTTAGATTAAGGCAACAAATGCACTTAGGAAGAGATATTTTCAGTTTTTGAAACAGTCAGGAAATGTTTTGTTTTGTTTCTATGTTTAAAAAAAAATGTTCCTGAGTGTCTAAGTGCACAAAAGTGCCGCGATTCCATCAGTATCTGATGAACCGCCACAACACTGGGCTGTCACGCCACATGGAAACCAGCGACTGCTTGGAAGAAAATAAAACCGTTTATCATTCTACATCTGTTTAACATACATTTGGAAAACTGTCAGAAAAATGTCAAGTATACATAACTTAAAATGGAGCTGGTAGTAAAAGCGTTCTGCAAGCCACATCAGCTGAAATATGAGTTCATTAAACTAACATTATTTTCAGGGTCAGATTTTCATCTGCCAAACAGTGCTGCTTGATGCTTTTATTGGTGGAGGCCGACCTTCATCACAGGTAATGTTTTCATTAGTGTCAGAAGAAACAACCATTAGAGGGCAAACGTGAATCAAAAGACAAACTACACATTGCATGTGTTTGAGCCAAAATGAGGTTCTGTGATGTTTTACAGCAGATAAATTTTCAAGCAACAATGCATAAAGAAGGACTGATTGATAAAACATTGACTTTTGTTGTCTTGTTAGATATAAACAGATGGAGATATCATGCATACAGGCACAACTGCTTTTGAAAACAAGATACAGCATGTCCTCACTCACACAGAGGTGAGTCATAGACCTCAATGATAAAGAATGCAGAATACATATAGCTTTTATAACACAGACATCAGTAACATGAGCACGCACCATTTCCGAGATCTTAAGTGGCTGTTGAAGAATCCATCGTCTGTCCGGCTGATTGTTATTAACCCTTTCTGAAGTGAAATATCCGAACATGCCAGTGGATGTTGCCCATGTTCCCTCAGTAAACAGATGTAACTGTACTCTTATTCTGTATCGAGCCGACTGTGGCACCGATCTGTCTGACTGTCCTCCGACCCCCTGATGCATCTCTGTCAGCATCCCCAGATGACCTGAGTCCTTCCTGCCTGCTGAACACGCCCGACCGTCCCGTCCCGGCTCAGCCAAATGAAACAGGACCGACGGCAACATCCCCCCCAACCCCTCTGCCCCTCCATCTCCCATCCCTCACCATCTATCCCTTTCTTTCTTTCTGTCTGTCTTTCTTTCTTTCTCTCTGTGTCTCCCACGATGACACTTAGATTCTGGGTGTAGAGGCAGACAGACGGACCTTTGTGGCGCTGTCGTCCCCCTCCAGACTGCCACACAGTCCAGTCACTGTGTGGAGGCCATATTGGACACCCCCGTCTCTTTCCCCAGACTGGTCATTCCTTACACCCACTCACGCTCTCTCCGGCCCGAAACAGAATAACCACCATTGTCTGGCTGCTTAGGGCAGCATGGCACCAGTTAGGACCAGTTAGTAAGCACACACTGGGACCATTATCCACCAGCTCCGTGACACAGGAACGGACTGAGCTTTGGCGATAACAGTGAGGCAATGGGTCCCACCTACGCCATCATGTCAAGCTCAAATATTCATCATTTCTGATGGAACAATGAAGAGGAGGGGGATGCATTCTGGGAGAAAAAAATAAATACTCAAAGATTTACTACAATATTTGTTATCTTTGTTTTCTTTTTGCTTGGTTCTTAGCAGGATGTCCGTTCATGCAATGAGCGATGTGTTTTAGTACTGAAATGGTTCTCTTTTTTTTCTCTGTCTGTCACTGTGTATTCTGCTATAATCAAAGATTACATTTAAATGACTCGTATGTCAGTTTACCTACTGTCACAAACTGAAAATGCCCTGATTGCGCCTGGTAAGTTCTAAGACCTCTTTGCAGCCGATTCACTAACTGAATTACCACTTGACAGCGTTGTCTGGTCTTTTCTAAGCTCTGAGCTGCTGAGCGTCTCTCTCTGAATGCGTCCAGCTTAATCGCTATAGTATCCAGGAAGTCTTTAGCGAGATGCACAGCGGCTGAATCACTCAAACTCTAATGGAATTCCCATTATGCTCTTCCAGTCCAGTGCATCCCAGTCCGGGCTGTGCTGAGGTGCTGAGCTGGAGTGCTGTCCTTGGACAATCGTTTAGATTCACTTATGACGTTGGCCCGTTCTTGTTGTGTAACTCAAGTAGAAATGGAAGCGTGGAGGTCGATGTATGTGCTCCCAGTGGTTGATGTTCTGTTTAGTGCATGTGTTAAACTGGACTTCTTGCACTCAGTCTCTCGTTGTATGATTTTTAACATGTGTGCAGCTGTTTACATGTCATGTCAACTCTCTGTGTGAGCTCCATTAGTCTTTGCAGTGCAGCCTGCAGTACAGAACAGCTGCATCAGGGTGGGTCCTGGGGAACCGGGCCACAGACTGAGCCAAGCTCTCACAGTGCTGGTGTCTCATTAGGAGCTCCACCTATCCACATATTCTTTTGACAGCCCCAGGGCAGCACGACCGAGGAGATGGGAACATCGACTGAAAGAAACTTTCTCGTGGCTGCTGAATACTTCAGCTCCATGTCTCTCTCTCAGCTCTCAGGAATCATTAGTGAGTCAAAATCTGAGATCTTTGTTCGATTCAAGCAACTTCAAGTTTGTTTCACCCAGTTTCTCATAAATTATTTTAAATCTTGATACATATATATTGATTTTCCTCTCCTCTCTGTTGGCATCTGTCTAGTATCTACTCTCTGCTCTCTACTTCCATTTGGTTGCTTTAAGTTTAGTTTTTCAGTTTTAATATTTTATCACCCTGTAAAGCATCTTTCAACTGCATTTCTATCAGGTGGTAGTGTGCAAATAAACTTGAACTTTGACAGTGATGCGATGTAACATACTGTACCGTACTGTTTGAAAAACTTGAGCATTTAAATTTTCTGACATTTAATACTTCCACTCCACTACGTTTATCTAATCATTTACACAGATATATCTTCACTTTCTCACTTTTAAAGTAAATATTTTGGGTATTTTTCCAACACTGACCTTTAACTTGAACTAATTCTCAGTTGAAAGAAACAAATACACGAAAATCAGCTAACAAAGATAAGAAACTTGTGAAACTTATAAGAAGGTTTAAGAAAGAAGGGTGTGATGGATCCGTTCAGCCAATCCAGTTCTCTTAAAAAACAACAATTCATTTCCTTTCATGATGTCACTGGGTGAGGCAGTCCTGAAGGCGCAGTAATGAATCCCTGACCTCTGCCATTACTGTAACACATACACATATGGTTTCTATTATTCACAGAAGACAAACCATATGTTAAAGGGCCAGTTTACCCAAATCGCAGAAGAGGAAATGGTTTCTCCCTTTACACTAGTGGCATCAAGCCATGCAGATATATCTGGTTTTATGCTTTTGACGTTTTGTGATATCCACCCCTGGAACGTTTTTCTTCTGTTGTTTTAATACATGGAACAGCAAATTACAATCTGTTAACCAGCCATGTATCAACTCAACTTTACACTGTTACACATTATACAATAAATTCCCTATTCACCGACCCCAGAGTCGGTCGAACAAACATTCACAATCGTCTCTATCTGAGCTTTGATGCAGACTGATGGCTGAGTTAACTGCGTGGGCATGATCCATTAAGTCTCACCACACTCCAGTGTCATAAGTTTATCAGGCAGCATCAGCCCATTAGCACACAACACGGACCATTGTCACGCCGAAGCAGAAGGAGAGAAAGAGAGCGACAGAGTGAAAGACGGATATTCTCACTGGGGTTTTGTGCTCTCGCATGCCTGACATTCCAACGGGCAGCAGTGTAGGCTGGCCGGCCTGGACGTTATTATGCAACAGGCAGATGTTTGTGGGAGAGAGTGAAAGCTAAAGAGCACAGAGTTCATACTGTGGGGACCTGCAGTGAGGGATTGTGGGATAGGTGGAGGCCCAGCTGACTGAGGCCAGCATCAGGGCGGTGTTCACCCCGGGGACAAACTCTGACTGACGCAGACGCGCAGCTCGCCGCGCTCTTACATTAGTTCTCTCACATCCTTGAAATGCAGTTGCATGTGTAACGCTCTGGCACTTTTGCAAAGCTATTGCAAGGCTTACATCAGTTTGCAGCACATGACTGAAGGGGTAAATTATGAAGCGCTGACAAACCATCAAAAGTGATGTCATGATTGGATATTCTGTGACTGACCATTCATCTTATATTTGATCCCTTTCAAAGGCAGGAAAAATGTGTAAATCTTTTTAAATGTAGAGTGGGGATTCAAAGATTTACTGAGGGAAAAAACTGGAAATGGAATTGGAGGACCAAGTTTAACCTCTTGAACACTCAATTTTTCACTTTACATATCCCAGTATGATTATTTTAAACACTCTGTGCCCTATCTTATGCCAGCCAGTGGCGCACAGCACGGCATCACTAAACTCAAATGTGCTTGCGCCTATCTGTCCATCTGTGGATGTGATGGACTTAAACTGAGCTGTGATTAGATGAGGAAAGTGACGGAACCATCGACTAAAAAAAATGGTCTTATATCGAAGGTGGAGATGCCCGGGGTTCACGATGAGTCACACACAGCAGTGCTACACCTCAGTTAAAAATCAGTACATTTGCACATATGCAGTCAAATAGAGCTGCTGATGGGACAAAGGATTTGGGAGATAGCAGAGATCGTCTGTTTATGTTCTTTAAGTTAATTTCCTCTGCAAAAAAACAAGAACATTCTCTTCTCCAACTGATGAATTGGCCATTTAAATAGCAACCGGCCGGGTGCAGGATCACCTGTCTTTAAAAAGGAATCTAATTGGTTTATTTTATATTATGCCCCACACAGACCTATGATCAATCAAGAGAGTAAATGCAACCACTTTACACTTTACTTTGAGGCCAGATTACTCACTGCTGAGTGAGCAAAAGACAGTTGGATGCTGCTTGAAACGCACTTTAGACCATGTGCCAGATTATTCAAATCCAGTTTTCATGCAAATGCAGAAATATTGTTGATTTTGAATCATTTTGTTTTCACTTTCCCCCCAAGACTGAAACTACATTTATGGATAAAACTGTCTAAAAACAATGAGACCTTTGTTATAAATGTTGTTGAATTACAAAATTCCAAATGTTTCCAGCCGTTTTCAAACAAAAGAAATACATAATTTTATCTTAAGTTAAGTGCGTTGTTTGCGGTGTTTCCTGGTCACTAAAACCTCAGAAGAGAGTCAGAGAGTGAGGAAGTCAAGTCGTCTGTTTCCTCCTGAGTTACGTCAGTAGATTTTCAAAAGAAATCCAACTTATTCTATTGCATGGTTTTAATTGAAAGCCCCCTAGTGGCAGAAATAACATGACATGTGTTCAGTAGAGTTTAAGACATGATATTTAACTGAACTGAAGTGACTCACCTGACCGTACAGGTTGCTTTGCGACCGGCAGGGACACCTCGGTGAGCGGCAGGATGTAGACGTCGGGGCTGCCCTGGGAGGCCGGCGAGCCCAAGGTGGACATATCTGCATGGTACTCCTCCCCGTCCACATTCTTGAATTCCTGGAAAACAAATACACGAGAAGCTCAAAGGTCAGACACTAACATACACTCACAGTTGGTCGGGCAACTTGCCAAGTCACAAATGTGAGGATGTGAAGCTGAAAACTTGGAAAGACACTTAAAAAGCATTGCCTTAACCTGCCTGCAGGGGCATTGTAGATCATATAAACACTGCATATGCAAAATATAATATCTGCCTGCATCATTGTACATACATGTAGACAGAAGACTGATAATGTTTTGGCTGGACCATCGAGGCAGATATTAGATAAACTGAGGCAAGCTGTCTTGGCCCGGTTCAATGTTTCTCTAAGCTGTTTGTGAGACCAGTTGGAACATCACAGTGTAAACAAAGCCAGTGTGATTTATCCAAAGATTATTTGTACTAAGATTACATGTATCTCAGTCCTCTGCTCTGCAATTAAGCCTGGTGGTTTTAATGCTGAGATGCTTTCTGGAGAGAAGAGTTGCTGTGACTCACTCTCAATCGGCAAGAAATGTTATTTTTATTATCTGGAAAAACATTTCTTAATGACTTCGTAATTCAAAATCAGCAGGGAGCATGTTCATAAAATAATGAGAAGCGAAAGTTTCAACTTAATTTACTGCACTTCAGTAAGTTCATCCTATCACAACTGGCACCAAGGCAGAGATTAATCGATGAGTTTCACAACTCTGAATGTCCAAGAGAGATTAACCTGTAAGAGATAGCCTGATCACGCACGATCAACAGAGATCATCTACCAAGCCTTAATCATAACTTTGTACTTGGAAGAAACTGTGAACAAAAGAGTCAAAGCTTTTACTCGCACCATTTGTTCCTTCTCTCTTTCTGGCACCCCAAATTTATGTGCACTTATTAGCATTTTGATGTGATAACGCCAGATGGATAAAACAACACTCGATGTCAACATTGTTGAAACATTCAAGAAGCACAATGCAGGCTGCAGTGGAGGTTTTCTTCTGTGTTAGTGTTACATTGAGGCCTGGGCTGGATGTACAGTCAGGAGCCCCTGAAAGATTCCTTCTGTCAGCTGAACGTCGAGATGGATAGCAGAACGAAGCAGAGCGCCGAGAGGGGAGGGAGTTGGCTGCATCCACAGACCGGATATCAGAATAAAAGTCCCTTAGTTGCAAGCTGGAGAGCAGCGGGGTCCCAACACTGGAAAAATGTGACCTCTGCAACACCCACACACACACACCCACACGCACACGCACACGCACACACACACACACACACACACACACACACACACACACACACACAAACACCTCCATCTCTCACTTCATCCTGTCCCCCAAGAATGTGAGCACATACACAACGACACTCCCTTGGCCTCAGACCCAAATCTTCACACGGCCCCAATCGCCCTCCTGCTCAACATGTGGTTTCACTCTACACATCGACACACTCACACTGTCGCACACCAGCATTCACAGAACGACATAATCTCTCATGCTGCCATATGTCCTGCAGAAGGAGCTGTCAAAACCAGGCCTTCATGTAACAACTTGGTTATTTTTTTAATTAAAACCAAGTTGGAAGAAAGGAAGCGAGGAAAGAAAGAAAGAAAGAATTCAGGGTGACATTTTCAAAACTTAAAGACTCAGTAAGGATTCAATAAAACAAAGCAGAAGTACGTGACTAAATGTGAAGTGATGACTGAAAATCATTGCAATGATTTCATTCTTACGCATATAAATATTTTAAATTATTAACAGACAAACAAACATTTAAGTCCTCCGTCTCCCTCCTAATATGCAAAAATCCGGCTGATTCCCAGCTGGTAAACTGATTGTTTCTGTGGCTCCACAGCCTCTCCAGTTCACTTACCTGTCCTCAGACTCCACAGGTGAGGATGACATGTCAAACGGCCTCAGCTCTGGTTACAGCATCTCAACCTCTTTCTGGTTCTCTTGCACACACCCATAAATACAAACACACACACATACACACACACACCCAGTGCCCCCCCAGGGTGCCACTTGTGTGCAGGGTGCAGGGCAGCAGGAGGTTGGCGGTGCCAGGAAGAGCGGCAGCAGAAACAGGCACCATCACTCTGCAGAGAGAGTCTCATTGTTGAGTCCAGAGAGGAGGAAGAGGATGAAGAGGCTCAGTAGCTGACCACTGACTGTCCCCAGGATCTGCTGGGGATGGAGGGATGGAGGGAGAGAGAACGAAAAGGGGGGAGGAAGAAGGAGGAGCATCATCTCCCGGTTCACAGGCGAGATCGAACCTGCAGTCGTCTCATGAGGGAGGGGAGAGAAATCGAGCCCCCTCAAAAATGTGAGGGAGAAAAATAAAAGTGGGAGGGGAGGAGGGGAGGAGGGGAGGAGGGGGGCGGGCGGGGTGAGGGGGGGTTCACATACTATACATCTGACATCACATGCTCTCTTCCTCTCTTTTCTCCCTCTCTCTCCCAAAAGCCAAAGAACATCTGCAGGGCAGTCCCCTTCCCCAGTCAACACACACACACACACACACACACACACACACACACACACACACACACACACACACTCACATACAGACACACACACACACACACACACACACACACACACACACACACACACACACACACACACACACACACACACACACACACACACACACACACACACACACTGACTACATCCTTAAATGTGTGACAACTGCATGTGATCCTGTGGGCATTTTTCACCTGGGTCAAATATAGTTGGCGTGTATTGAGCCTCACATCTGGAACTGGTGCTGAAATTTGTTCTGTCCAGCACAGGGCTAGAACTGGGTCGGCCCGGTCATCAAGGTTGGCTGCGATATGTCATGGGCTATATGTGGCTGTGTTCTAGGAACCAGGTCTGGACCACCTTTGGATCATAATTCATTGCTGTATTTGGGTCAAGTGTAGATGGACTGTGTGGCCCATCAGGCCAATTCTGCCATGTGGATCAATAATACAGTGACTTTAAAAGTGAAATATCAGTATTGAAGTGTGGCAGGTCCAGATATCTCTCACTAACTACATGATGTGAGAAATGACAAACTTTCTGTTATTCTGAAAAGTCTCCAACTGAAAACATTTTCACTTCTAAACTGATTCCAGTCCCCCAGCTCGCCCTACAGCACAGAGCTCTGTCAGAGGAAGTTCCTCATCTTTCCATCGCTGTCTGTAAAACACAGAAAGCTTTTCTCTCTCGTCTCCTCTTGAAGTTTTTTTTTTCCCCCCTGAAATTCCCTCTTCCTGCTCTGGGAGAGGCTGTGTCTAATTCCAGATGGGGCCCTGAGGCCGGATGCACTGTGGGCTCATGGGTATGCCCTTCCTCACGCCCTCGCGCCCCCTCTCTCCTCCCCCTCCTCCCGTCCTGGCCCCTTCCTCGGACACACCCTGACAGGTCTGAGCTGGGTGGTCCGGTCCGCCAAAGACACAAACCAGACATGATGCACATCACTCATACTGTGTGTCTTTGATAGATGCTTATTCCTTGCCTGCAGCTTAACAACAACTCAAGCTGCACACTTATAAACACATACAGTGTTGAAGAAAGAACAGGATGTTATGTAATCTTGCTACAAACACTTCTGTAATCGTGTGACCCTGCGTTTGTTTAGACAGAGAAAAGAAAGGCTGAAGCTGCAGAGAAAAGTCATCTGACACGGTTATTCATGTGGGTCTCTTCACAGCAGCATAAATGATTCTGCAATTTCCTCTGAAGACACGTTATTTTAGCTCTTACATAATGCTGCAAGTTAAATTAATAAATTGAGGAAAATTTGTGTCCTTTGGACCATTTCGAGCGTTGTGCAGAAATATGAGTCACAGTAAAAAGCTAGTTGTAGAAGAAAGGAGACGAAGGGTGTGATGCATTATGGTAGATCTGTAGATAATATTACATCTGCTCTCATAAGTTTCTAGAGCCCAAGGTCACTTTTTCAAAACTTTTGTTTTGTCCGTTCTGCAATGATGTAAAGCAAAAGAAAAGCTGTAAATCCTCACATAAAACTCTGAACATTTTGCTTTTTAAGCCTCACTAGAGGCTGTATGAACGACGCATCAGGTCACAAGTCCAGTGTTCATCGTCTCCAGAGGATGACCTGTAACTGTTCCATCAGCAGCATCAGGAGTTCAGTATTTTGATATAAAAATTTGGTTTATAACCAAAAAGATACAAAACTGATAACATTCCCATCAGCCTCTGCTGTATTTTAACTGTATTGCTAATCAGATGTTAACATGCTAACATGCTGATTAAAGATGGTGGACACGCTACACATTAAAACTGCTAATCATGGTCATGTAAGCATTCTTTGGACTAATCACTAAACCGACTAACAGTTTTAGCACAGTAGCGTATCAAATACTGTTTGTTGTATGACTGTACGTGGACCGGATTGGGTTTTTAAATACACCTGCTGGTTCTGCTTGACTCATCAGCCCAGAGCAGCACTTAGCATTTGTATTACAACCAAGCGACCTGCTTGAATGTGATATTAGTAACTGATGTCGTGCTTATCTTGAGTCGTGGTCACAGAGTGGCTTAAAATACTCTTCTACCCTGCAGTAGTATCGACGAATTGCTGCTAACAAAGCTCTGCTTATTTGGTGACGCTGAGGAGTGATTATTTCCAGGAAGACCAAGTTAATTCATTTTCAACGGCAAACTGGGCAAATTAGGAGCACAGCGGGAGAAAGGGGTTAAAAATAGGTAGACTACAGTGGAAATTGGCAGGCATCGAAGCGAGGACACAGGAGAGAAACTAAAGAGATTCAATTAGAATAGAGAAAAGACTTTCAGTGTGGTCTCCTACACAGAAAGTAGTCGAGTATCGCAACACATGCTTGTTCGAGGGGGAGAAGGACGCTGCTTGGTGCCCACTGGTCCATTTCGGGCATAGCTCAACCCAACAAGGCCAAAAGTGTTAATGGCAGAGACCCATCCAAGATTTTGACTACTATTCATGCTTTGAAGAGATTTTTTAATCTCCATTTTTTGTATTCTGTAGGCAAGGATGAACTGTACACAAGCAGTTGTGCGATGTGATAAACATTCTCGCTGACTGAGGAAGGCTGTGATGTAAAGGTGCAGTGAACCTGCACTAAACGTCATCCCTCGGACTATCAACAGCTGCTGATGGTAAAAAAAACAAGGCAATGAGCTGTTAAAAGGCGGGAAGAAATTGGCTGCCGGTTGATTAATGAGGAGGGAGCGTTCAAGACGTTAAGCCTTGAGATTACACCGAGTGAGAGCTGGTGAGAAACACTGAGTGTTAAGAGAAATGTTTGTGTACAGTGATGGAAAGTTACATAGACACATATTTAATAATTTTCACAGTCATATGCTCAGTCCCACCATTCCCTCGATGTACACACACACACACACACACTCACACACACTCACACACACTCACATCCTCCTTGGCCTATTTTCTGCGGTGCCGTGACCCATTTCAGCACACGGCTCAGAAATGGGGTCTGAATCAGCGACACAAGATGGTCCTGAAGAGCTGCAGGCCTCCCGCCTCTCCCACCTTTGTCTGCTTATCCATCTGCTGCCCGTCAACATTTTCTAAGTATAAATGGCTCCTTGTGCACTGAATATAATGGACTAATCTAAACTGAGGCTGTGATGAATGTTTGTTCTCGTTACATCCATTAGCAGCAACGCTCACGGGCAAAGACAGGCCGAGTGCACATCTCCATGCCAGACTTCATTAAAACTTCGTATGATTTAATGTGTGTGTGTGTGTTTCAGTTTGTCTTCATGCCTCATGTTGTTTTTTTTAATGTTTCAGGTGGAAGTTGATGAGAAGTGGCAATCTGCCCACCTTGAAGCCAGTTTTGCCCTTCTTGCAGCAGAGGCACGCCAGCATGAGGAAGGCGAAGGTGAAGAGGCCCGAGAAGGAGATGGCCACCACAGCCAGGGACGACGACCAGGACAGATCACTCAGCGGAGCGCCATCTGCAGGACACATCCAGAGTAACAGACAGTCAGAATATCAGCTGAGGCATCAACAGTAAAATGATTGAATGCATATCAAAGCATGTGCAACAAGAGAAATTAGGTTGCAACAATGAAAAAGAGGAACGTAATTTACTCCAAAACACAAGTTGACTTTTACATTTCATCATTTGAAATGTTTTATACAGAATCTCATGAACTCACTGCTTTCTCAGGTGGTTCTGTTTCCATTTAGGGATGTTCACATTGCCTGATTTATAGCCTCCCATCCTGTTTTTGCTCAAAATGAAATGCTCTGAAACATTATAGTCCTGTAGGATTCATCTGGCACACAACAACAACAACAACAGCACCATTACACCTCTGCTCGGCTCAGAGAAGCCGGCTACAAATGCACATTGATTCATCACCTTCACCTGGTAGCACAGGCTTATCTTTTGCACTAATTGTTTAAAAAAAAAAAAAAAAAAGCGATAAGCACTCAGATTCTGTTATTATTTAAGTGACCCTGTTGGTCATGTCTTCCACCAGGTCAAATATCTTGGCTATATATCACTATATGGGTTCAGAGTTTAAGAGTATTGACTCCAGAATCAGATTCTCACAGTGAGTGACAAATAAACACCAAGTAAACACTCAGAAAAGAATATAAATTTAGCGGAAAGTGTCTGTTTCCTTTCCTTTAAGCATTTCTGACCCCATTTCTCAACAACAGAAGACAGAAAACAGAAAGGAAACACAGAGAGAAAGCAACAAGGCTGACATGCAGCAACACAATCTCCCCGACTGGAGTCGTAATTTTAGATGTAGCAATTACTGTTTTCAGCCACACAGCTGTGCAACAAGTAACCTCCAGCCCACTAACACCAACCTGCCCCTCAAGTTCTTCTTTGGTGTTTTTATACATGTGATATTTTCCAAACCCCCTCACCTAACCAGAGCAGAAGCACCGTATCCCCAGTGTGCGTTGCAGAAAGGTGCACTTGCAACATTTATCTTGGCGCCTGTGTTGAACTCTCTGTAATACAGACGAACAGTAACATACAGCAGTGAGGAGACCCTGAGGGGCACTTCGGTACCTCATGTGTTGAGCGATATGACAAACACCTCCCATGTGTCCTAAATGCATTGTTTTTTTTATTCAGTTTGCTTTATCTGCAAAACGAGAATTTGGGGGATTTAATTAAAAGTGTTGTGCAATTATAATAACGCTAAAATATTCATGTAGTTTACTTACAGTGTTTACACACTCTGCTTCTGCCTCTGGAGCTCAACAGTGTGGATTTCTCTGCTGAGTTACTGAATTTCCTCCGGCTCTGCTTCGCTCCCGTTCTTCTGTTCGGAGCATCATTCTGTATCAGTGACACCGATTTTTCAGGCTTTGATGGTTTGAGTTTGCATGCCGTCCCAATCTTATAAATAATATCTTGTTCCCAATTTTAAGGGGAGGAGGGGGGCATTTTTTTGAGCAGTGGATGATTTATTTTTTCTCATTTTGCGGCGGCTTCTGAAATGCTACGGTTACCATGGTAACAGATTGGACGGATGGACAGCCATGCAGGATTGCCTTCAGCTGTAAATCTCTCACCCTCGTTCCTGCCAACAACAGTGCCACCCAGCTCTGCAGACACACACACACACAGACACACACACACACACACACACACACACACACACACACACATACATATACATTATAAACAGAGCAGTGAGAGTCAGTTCTGCTGCCAGTTTGTGCTGATCCTCTGAAAGCTTTGCGACTGGCTCGGACTGAGTATTAGGCTCTTAGTGTAATTGGACAGAGTGCAAACACTGTTGTTCGGGAGGCCTTCTGGCAGAGTGTAGGAAGAGAGGAGAATATTAAAAAAAACATGCAAATTTAACAGTTAAATACAGGATTAGCTGGCCAGCCCAGGGTTTGTGGAACATAGAGTCCTTGTTTGAATTTCACTGAGTGTTACACTCAAACGGGGCTAAATAAAACCAGCGGTCCAGAAACAGTGTCCATAAAAAAAACTGCAATAAGATGCCACATGAAGCAGAGTGGGAGGAAGAGGTGGGAAATGCCAGCTTGCTAAATCAGCCAATAACTGTTTAGTGCTCTGAAAGGCTATACAAGACGAATCAGATTTAATTACTTCATTTGTCAGGGGGGCGATTACAGAGAGGTGAGACATATTCCGAATCTGTTGTGGTTTATTTAAATATCCCTCGCGAACAAATCCCATCTCCGCCCGCAGCACAAGTGAGAGAGTGTGACTGGAGATGCAGCTCGGGATTAATATTTGACGAACGCACTCAGGTCCACATGCAGCCGAGATGAAAACAGGGCGCTGAAGCCCAGCTGAGGCACGTGCACATTATTATTATGAGCAGATGCAAAACTCTCTGCCTGCCACACCCGGATGCTTCAGTAACCTCACATCAGAAACCATCAACATGACTGTAAATATTGTCCTGGGTGAATGACAATGGGTACGAATCTCTGATCAATCTATTTACATTTCTAAATCATACAATAATTAGACATAAGCCAACAAATGAACTGCTCCCACTAACAAGTAGTGTCATACATCAGATTGTCTTCTGTCTCCACCTGAGAGTCAGTGAGTTGCTGAGGAGAGAGTCGGTGCTGGAGAACAAGAGAATTCTGAAGAAAGAAGGGAAATAAAATCTAATCTTATGCCTGAGCTTTTTCCAGGGGAGCACCAGGGGAGTTCTAGTGTCGACAGGTGCAGAAAACAGCTTAGTGCAGCAGTTGTAGTAAGTTGGCAAAAGGAAGAGAGACGGGAAGGAAAGAGAAAGATCATTTAAATTTGTTGCTGCAGTAATGTGAAGCTGCCACACAAGTCCAAAGTGGCCACTCAGCAATTGTACAACTATATTATTAATCAGGAGGCAATAATACCCTGGTTGTGACTAGCTGAGGTGGGTTGGACTCCCCCACAAACACACAAAACCTTGTTGTTGTGTTTTCTTCCCTCGCTGTGTAAAAATCAATGCCATCGACTGCTAATCTTAATGAAATAGAGAGGATTCTCCCTCTTGTTAGCCGTAATGAGCTCAGACCTAAAGAGACAAATGTTTCCCGTTTAAAGGTCATTCAGTTCACAGGGACAGTTCTCCTCCTGAGAGCTTCATTAAGTACACTCAAAAGCACAAAACACAAAGACCCAATTTAGAGTGAAAAACGGGAAGGTGGATGGAATTTCTGAGCATCTGCATTTTTTTTCCTCTCTTCTCTTACTACTCGATGCTAGCAGCTTGGATACCGAACAGCTCTCAGCTCAGAGGTGGTAGCCATTTTTAGCCTCCCGAGGCAGAGAGCTGAAGCACATCCTGATGACTAAATGATGAAAAGGGAGCGGGCATGAGGAGACGAGAGCAGAGAAGAAAGGATCTGAGATAGAAGAGGAGGTTGAAGAGCTGTGTACTCTGCAGCGTCTCCCCCAGGAGAATCTCCTCAGCACTCAACACAGAAAGTCAGCAAGTTGAAGAGCAGCAGCTCGAAGTCTAACCGAGGGCAGACAGAAGCAGAAACTGCAGAGTGTTCGAGTAAAAGCTGAGTCTATCTGACAAGCTCACGTGTTTGGTCTGCCTCTACAGAGATGGAGCTCCAAAATCAGCCGGCTGCAGCATCTGTGAACACTGACTGCCAGCTTCATCCTGATTTCCAGATTGAATCCATAAACCTTCAGCAGTACAACAGCCTACATCACCACAGCCTGTGAACTTAGAATACTGCTCGCCCTGTAGACTGAATGAGACTACAGCAGTTACAGTAGATCCACGGCCACATCTGTACACTGAATATGAAGCTAGAGTCAGCAGGCAATTAGCTTAGCTTAAGTTAGCCTCCACCGGTTGCCAGGCAACCTCATATTGACGACAAGATTCCAGGAACTGACTGCACCAGTCCAAGAAAAAGTCCCAGCATGCAACTCTACACAAAACATACATGGTTGTCCTGATCATAGAAACGAGATATAATGTAACTACAGGTGCCCCTCACGTTCAGTCTTAATGTTGAGCTAATCATATTTATCTTTATCACATTAGAGTGAAATCAAACCACGATTAACAGATTAAATGAAGGCAATCAGATCGTTTCCATCATCATCTAAGACAGAAATTAGTGACCATCGGTTTTGTGTGTCGGGGCCCTGAGGGACAACAACAATCTGCTACACGTCGACAAAATGTTGTACCTGATCCAAAGACACAGATATAACCGCCTGAAAACTGATGGGTGGAACCAAAATGTGATGCAGCCAAGAGTAGCAACACATAACCACAGAAGAGCCTAATGAGTTTTGTCCTGCCATGATTAGGACACATGTTATCAAATGTGAGTCCACTTGCATCTAGTTGGGTATCAGACTTACAGCCACACAGACCTGAGACCTACAGAAAAGCAGGGTTAGGGTTAGTGCTAGCTCAGCTGCCTCAGTCCCTGACAGGCTGTGGGTCTGTATTTTCTTCCACGCTTGTCAGTGCAAACAATGAGTAACTGAGCTGTCTGAACTGAGCCCCAGCAGTACAGTTAAGGTAGGAGTCACAATGCCTTCGCTTGTCAGAGAGACTAAAAGCGTGGGACATTTAAATCAGAGCTGACAGACTGAGAAGAGTCCAGACTCTTAACCCTGTCAGCAGAATGTCCTCACTATCAGCCCAAATGTGGCAGAGCATTGTGACATTACCTGAGCAGCTGTTAACTGCATAAAAACTTTATTTCTGTTTCAGGTATCAGTGATTAGACTATATGCATTTCAGCTTCATACATATAACCCAACTGTCCACTAAAGAGCGAGGAATGCCCAGTTTTATGCTGCAGCTGCGATCCAGAAGATTCACACCTTCCGGTCTGAGCGTGGAGAGTTACAGCGCTGCCTCGGATCTCTTCCTGTGCCCGCTGCTCACATCCAGCTCAGGGGAGTCAGCAGGAAGTGCGCCCTTCACTTATCATCGGCCCTGGTTACCGTCCCCGTGCTACAGCTAAATTATCTAAAGCTCATCGGAGACAAAGGTGAAAGCACCTGAAGGGCTGGACACTGGCCAGGGCAGAGAGTCTACACTGTGATCCCAGTTAAGGATGAAAGACGCAGAGAGAGAAGAGGTCAGAGATAAAGATATTCATTACATAACGATGACCGTTTCAACACCTATCAGAAATTCACTGGGCTCCTGTTTCTTTAGCAGTCTCCTCTCAAGTTCTGGTTTTAATATCAGCAATTATGATCCATGTGACCAATAGCATCTTGTAAAGGTCACCATCCTACACACATATATCAACCCTCTCTCTTACTGTTAGCATCATTTATTCAAACTGAACCATTCTGCATGTATTTCTTGAATAACACCAGGCATTCCCAAACTGATAATCTTTATGAATCATGCTAAATCCCTGTAAAAAAAAAAAAAAATGCCTGTAATCTCTGCCAAACACATTCACGGTGTGACAGTGAATATTGAGGATCTCCCCTGCAAGCTGCATCAGGCTCAGCAGTAACATGTTCAGCTCTCAGGATAATGCTGAGAGGCAGGTGTCAGAGCGCAAACAGCCAGGTGAGTGATGTGAGCGGCCTGAAACGACTGAGCGATTCTACACAACCTGATATGTGTGCATGTTAAAGTGTCTGCTTGGGAAAAGTGGTTTGACATTTGGAATTAGGTTATTTGGTCATTTCTTTACAACATCAAAGCTCTTTTGGGGTCATAATAACAACCATAAAACACAGAATCTAATCCATAACATAACACGAATAGAAATAAATGGACTTAACTTGCCGCATGTGCAGATTCTGTCATTTTACACCAAGCTGAGGCTAAGCGTCTTCTGCTATATTTCAAAAATGAAAATCACATTTATAAAATCTTATAAGTTCCAACCACAATAATAGTGCAGAACTAAACCTGGGTCTATGCTCGGAAAGGAAAGATGCCACGTCTTAATCATAAATTGTTAAACAAATTACAACCCAATCATGATGAATGTCCCTTTAAAAATCAAAATGCCTTAATCATCTTTTAATAGAAGCTCACAGTCCTATATCAGAAACCCAGTCTTTTATATTAGGAGACAGGATATTTAAGTAGAAATGAATTATGTCATGAAAGATGTGGGGTTTCTCTTACTCCATAAAGTGATTAATTCAATGCACATTAGACCCGTTTTACCTTCGTAAATGGCAGCAGAGATCACAATCGTGACCTCAGACTCTGCTGGAGCGGGCAGCGATTAGGGTCAGGAGTTACAATCAATAGATGCTTCTCACTGTGAGATATGCAGGAGTGCGTCTGCGTGCCAAAGCGGTGACAGAGACAAAGCGTCTTCGCTCACAGCCAACTGAGACACCGTATCAAAATTGCTGGCGGTGGTAAAATAAATGATTGTTCCCCCACTCTGTCCTCTGCTACAGTACTGCTGACACCACGCCTCTACCAGGCTCTGACCGAGAGAGAGGGAGAGAGAGAGAGAGAGGATGACGACAGGAAGACTCATCAGTTAGAAAAAGCAACAACAACAGAGGAGAGGTAGAAGAAGATGATGATGACGAGGGGGGGAAACAGATGGGTGGAGGGAGGGTTAGAGATGGTTAAACAAGCCCATATGGGCCAAACACATGTGAACCGCATGACGCTGATGATCTGGTCATGGACGATCTGTGTTAGGGGCCAATCTGCTGTACATCTGCTGCACCACACATGTATGACACAGAGATCATCCTGCTGGTCGTTTCTTCAGACAGACAGACAGACAGACAGACAGACAGACAGTTGATGCTTTTTTTTTTTCGTTTGTCATCGGGGATCTGAATGTAAACACGACCAAATGTTAGCGGACAGCTGCCGACGCTTCTGACTCAAGAACAGGCTGTAAAAAACTCGCCCGGTTTCCATGGCGACTGCTTCCCCCCCAAAGCCTGTTGAGACTAATTCAAATGCCCTCCTAACGCTCACCGGCGCCGTGCCAAGACAAAGAACAACTTGCCCCTGACACCAGAGAGGATATTAACCTCCTACACTCTTGCTCCCGCTCGTATTTAGGTATTTGTGATTTTTTTTTTTTTTTCCGTAAAAACAAGGAGGCAACGGCTGAATAACTCTCCTGTGTGGAGAATCTGCAGTGTTATTAAAGAAGCTGGTTTTGTAAGCTTAGTTACGAGCTACACGCAGAGTTTATGAGGTGTTTCTCCTCTAAATAGCACAGCAGGATTTTTGGATGCAGTATTTAAATGCAGAGGAGAAAACAGAAACAGAGCTGAATGTAATGTAACATTCAAGTGCTGTTTTGTGATGCTGGATTTGCTCTCACACACACAACTACACCATCATTTTCCACCTACATACACAACCCACATTTCAGAGCCATTGTTTTTGAGTTGTTGAGATTCAGGGAAACACAGGAAATCACCACTGATGAGTTAGAGTGTCCACCTCCTCGTCCAAACTGTTTTGTTTGTTCCTACACTGGAATGTTTGAGCTTCACTGTGTAGAATGTATTTGCATTTTCACATTTTTGTTATATTTATTACTCAAAGTGTACATTTTCTCTGTGCATGTTAAAAATCTGATTTTGAGAGGCGTGCAGATGTGCATAAAATGTGCATATTTGAGAGGGAATTTAATGTGGAAATGATGTAAGATAGTTTATCTCGTATGCTTCAATACCTGTGTGCTGGGGGGCCTTAAAAAGTAGATTATCCAGTAAAGTGAATTATCCAGTCCAATGTATTTTTAGTAAGATGTGCTGCCATATTCACCTCTGTGCATCCCCAACACGTCACAGCTTCCTGTGTTGGAATTCGATACCCTCCACTTCCCCTCCCGAAACCTTTCAGTGTCATTCATCCTGCAGCACAATGTGAGATCATCCAGCGGTGTTACAGAACATTAAGACATTATAGCGATTGGACCTGTCACACAAAGCATTTGAAGGATTAGCTATTCATATCATGTGGGAGTCGGGTCTACCTTCCTTCCATATAAGCAGGCAGCCCACGTACTGTAACCTAATTACACAGGAAGCTGTAACTCGGAGCAACTAACCATGAAACACATCTCCCCCGGAGCGGCCATATTATCTCTGTTCAGCAACCTCGTACAAATAAGAGAGGAGTTCTGTGGATCACCTGCGTCTGCACTTCTGTCAGGAGTGTGTTTATTTCAGTGTGAACAAGTGCGTGGATGTGTTGTGTGCCTGATATTCTCTGGCCTGCTGTGGCAGCGCTACACTTCAGTATGCTGAGTGGAGCCTCATCTGTCTGTTTTCCTGCAGCTCCCACCTGAGGCTCTCACTTCCCTCCCCAGACAACACAATGGCCAGAAACACCTCAACCTCGTCGGGTTTATTCAGCACACAGCTCCCTGGAGGACCTGACGGGCATATCAGCAGGACTTCCAGAAGTGGAACACGGCTAAATATATTTACTCGAGTACTGTCAGTCAACAATCCCTCCGCGATGGTTATCTGATGGTTGGAGTTTCTTGTTGACACAGATTTAACATTCAATATCAATGTCCTTTCTTTTCCTTCTTTCACTCTCCCTATTTTCTTTCCATATCTCTCTTTTCAATCCTCTTTTTTTCCATCCTCATTCTGTCTGTCTTTCCTCCTTTCCTCCCTTCCTTTTTTCCATCCGGGGGCGAACACACACCATCACACCGTTCCCTACAGCGGCTGCTAAAAATACTAAAAAAAAAAACTGTTTGTTGGTTGCAGCTACTGTAGAAACATGGTGGTGAAATGTGGCAGACTCTGTTAAAGAGAACCGCCTCCTCTTATGTATAAAAGGCTCAGTCTAAATTTAAAAAACCTGCAACACTTCTTAGTTTCAGGTGATTATAAACTAATGAAAGCATAATTATGGGTATAATAGTTCCATGTCTATCAATAGATCCCCAGTTAATCCTACTTATCAGACCTTTAAGAAATAAGTTCAAGCTGTATCCATCAGTTTAACATCTTGTCATCACTGCTCAGTGACTTTTCCTCCTGATTTCAGCATCTAAAACACTCAAAGAGGATCCATAGTGAGACAGATAAATGGTTCTTACTCATCCACTCACCTACCAGCTGTGGCATTCAGCTAAAAAATATGTGTGTGTGTGTGTGTGTGTGTGTGTGTGTGTGTGTATGGCTACATGTGTGTGTGATCTGTTAAAGGTCACAACACTGAGAGAACCAGCGGTGCAGCTAACATCCCTCCCACTGACCTCCCAGCACAACAAATATGAATGTCACTCCTTTGTTTGTTTGCTTCGTCCTCGCTGCTCTTTTCACTGCATCTTAATGTGACATCACCGGCGTCCCTGGGGGATGCTGGGATTTTCTGCATGCGTTTGCGTGGGTTTTTTTCTTGTACTGAAAACAGCTCGGTGCTCTCGCTGTGCGTGGGGATTAACAGCAGTTGTGTTGTTCTCTGTGGGTTTGCTTTGTCACAGAGAGGAGAAACAGGCGGCCCGCTGTGAGGAGAGGAGGTGGAGGTGAGGAGAGATCAAGTGGCTGCGCGGGATGTCAGTGTCGATGTAAATGTAGCTCTAAATGTGATGATTTAAATGTTTTGGAGAATTTGTCTCTGTGACATTCATGCACAAATGTTGAACTAAGCCTCCTCAGTTTAGGATGTTTCATTACTTCAGGTAAATAATGGATTATCACAAACTAATACAGGATCTACAACTCATGATGCTACTTGGTATGATAATTTAAAAAATAAAAATAAAGAGAAAGTGATGATTAGTTATTGGATGATTCATGTTTAACTTGGCGGATTTGCTTCAGCATATTTACCGTTTCCTTTAAAGACAGGTAGCTATAGATAACAGATATTGATTGGGGGTTTTACAGCAGTCAGTGGTGCCGAACGGTCGTTACACTCCCTGCTGTGGAGCTAGTGGTGTGTTGACTCAGCCCAGATCAGCAGCTAGACTTCAACATGGACGGATTGATATGGAACAACGCAGCCTCAGAAGATGGAGGCCAGCTTGATGACAGGACGCACAGTACCAAGGTAGTTTTCTTGACGGGTTTGGCTCCTGGCACATCTTAGCTGAGGGAAACAGGGTCGCTAACTTAGCTGCACAGCTAACTGAGCTAACTACATCAAGGCAGCAACATTTTGCACCAAAGCAACCAGCACCTGTCCATCAGGGAAATTACCTCGGTACTGTAACCTTCGCTCTTGAAGGCTCTGGTCCAGAGATGTTCACTGGGAGGCTGCTAGTTAGCAAGATTTAGCAGTCGCTTTAGCAGCTAGTAAAGCTATCCGTCCGCAGCTGAGGCAGGACAGCCAGAACTCATCAGAGGGAAACATCTTTTCCTTTTCAGACCTCAGAACATAACCATTAACAGAAAAACAGAAACAGAAAACCTGCACTGACTGATTTTCTACCGGGTGAGAAAGATCTCACAGGCTGAAATATCCAATCAGCACAGGACACGTTTTCCTCCAACAGGTTGATGTAAGTCCTGTATTCACTCTCCATTTAACTAATAATGAATTAAGACTGAGAGGCCGCAGTCATTCTTTAATGCAGATATCAGCATGCTAAAGTGCTCTCAAGGACAATAATAACATGCTGATGCTGAGCAGGTATAATCTTTATTACTGTCATTATTAAATTATAAGAATTGTTCATAAAACACATTATGAATTTAGTGCTTCTGTGACATTTATAAAATACAATCTTGGTACTAATCCACGATTTCCTTTCCATTTTGTAGTGGGCCTATAATTAACATCATATTTGTCAGTGTGGGAGAAAAAAGACACACACACATATGAATCATTTAGATCTTGAACCTGTCATTAAATAAATATTCAGTGAACTGACGCAATGTGTTGAGTGTTTGTCAGGATGTTAACTGGATATTATTATTCAGAGTGACACGTAGTGAAAGCCTGGCATTTATCAAGTTCTTGTAGTGCAGAGAGCAGCACAGAAGCAAAGGATTATGGGTATCTGGAGCGTGTAGCTCATGAGTGGCACAGCTTCACTGCAACCAGCGAAGCATTAAAACAAAATAAGCCTCCATGTAGATGTAGAGCCATTTTGTATGCATGCGCAGGTTCTTGTATAGTGAAAAGAAACGTCTGACAAATTGCAGGAGGACACAAAGGAAAATTGGAAGCACGCAGGAACATTAACTGTTTCACCTGAGTGAACCTCAGAGAGCATGAGAGCAGAGCATGAACACGTCCCGCTGTTTGTGGCTCTTATGTGGATGAATCATCTCAGTCAGGGAGAATCAATGGAGCAGAGAAAATATAAACACACCACAGAGTGTGGAGCATGGTTTCACTTATTCCACCATGTTCATTAGCTCCTCTAGTCCTCCGTCTATGTCCTAAATCTCACTTTCCCTCCTTTTGCCTCACTTTTTCCCCCAGGGAGCTGTCTGCACATCTCAAAAACTGTTACCTGTTTCTTTTTCTACGCTCACTCAGATTTTTTTTTTCTGCTTCTCTTTCTGTTTCTCCTGCCGTCCCTGCGTCTGTCTACATGTGGATGGATCTCACACAGAAGGAAGAGAGAAAGACCACTGGAGCAGAATGAATCTCTTCTTCCTGCCCTCCGTCCCCGCTGGCGCTGTCTGCACGCGCTCAGATGTGACATCGCTTCACAGATGCCATGTAGGGCCAATTACACACACACACACACACACACACACACACACACACACACACACACACACACACACACACACACACACACACACACACACACCTCACAGGAGCATCAGTTAGGACACACTCAACATACAGAGGAAACACACACATAATTAGCGTTATATGTCAACGTGCAAGTTGATTCATGTTAAAGCTCAAAGGTTACGGCTGAAATAAGGAAGTGTTATGTAATTATAAGAATATGTCACCATAAATTACTTATGTTGTATAAAGGCTGCATTTTTAGTATTAACTATTGTTTATTCAAATTATTAATGCATTAGAGACTAGCTGGTGAACACAGTGGAGCATTTAGCAGCTGAGGAGCCTGATTCTTCCCTCAGCAGTTGGTTTAATAAAATAATAAGTATAAACATAAACATATGATGAATGCATGAATATGTAACTGTACATGTCTGATAAATGTTTAGCTGGCACATGCTATAATTTGTGTAACAACAGCACGCATGTAGGGAAGAGTGATAAAGTCAGAAAACTTGACTCAGTAATGTCGGTGACACATTCTCAGTCAAAACACTAGCTAAAAGAAGCCATTATAAGCGACTGCTCATCCCAGACCAAGTACTGCTGCAGCAGCAAACCCACATTACCATAAAACATATCTGACATCTGACTTGGAGCGACACTCGCACGTAAGCGGCTCCATGTTCTTCGTCCTGCTTTTTCCTATTGAGCGTCTCTACCGCGACACAACCTTGTTTACTGTGATCAGTGTCTCTTTGCAGCAGGAAACTGATCCGCTCCATAAGAAAATGAAAACAGCGAGCTATGACTATTTAATATTTATAGAGTAACATTACCATATGTGATAACACAAAATGTAAGAAGACAAACAAAGAGTGAAAGACCTGTTTGCTAAGGTATGATGATACAAAACAAAGGAGCATGACGGCAGGTGGATTTTGGCAGATTTCAGAGTGTCTGCAGTGTTTTTATCGCTGTAGCAGAAATAAAGAAGGAAGCTCAGATGAGTCTGAGGCCGCCGCGTGTCGATAACACAAATGAATGAGATGAGGCTTTTCCTGTCTGGAAAATGAGACGCTGACGGAAGTCAACTGCAATTCTGGATGAAGTCAGTTCATTTGAATTTCAAAGATTTTAACGACAGTCATTACTGCAGATGGCAAAAGACAGACTTCTGTGTATTCTGACCTACCGGATCTGCTCGTATGTGGTGGCATTTTCCCATTTCTACCTTGGACATTTGCATAAAAGCAGCTTTTAACTAATCAAGATCGCTTCACTTTAAAAGGCCAGCGCTGTGTGAAGAACACAGAGGAGCTGCGGAGCGTCTCTTCACAGAACGTAGCATCTTTTCAAGTATTAATGGGAGATGCCGGCCAGGTTTGTGATATGTGTCCGCCGTGATTATGCGTGATCACAGCGAGCGCACCCTCTGAAAAGGGCCCCCCCCCCCCCCCCGTTATGCACCAGTTTCAACCACGGTTGCCATGGAGACACTTTTAGTGTATCAGGCTGCGTCGTTTAAATGTGCTGCTGGATGTGAAATGGCTTTATGGCCGTGAACATTATGTATTTGAAGTGCTTTTAGCAGGAAATGAAACCCAAATGTTGTACTACCTGTTCAGAATTGGAACAAGAATCTGTACAGCCACCACGTGATGGAGGTGCTTTATATAACTGAGATGATCTGGATTCAGACTCAGGCGGAGCAGAAATGTTAAATCTTACATGAAGCTCCTCGCATGAATGTCTCAGTACAAACAGACTAAATGTATATCCTATGAGCGTAACAGCAGAGAGGATACACATGCTGAAGGATTTATTTCTAAGTTCACTGTTCACAGGCCTAATTGGTTTCTTACATAACCAGTTTCTATAACCAGTGTTTGAACTGGGCCAGTGCTCACTAGTTCAGAGTCGTAGCACGTGAGATGCTCTCCCACATGAGAACACATTCTCCTTATTGAGTCCTGCTACATCCTAGTGAACACTGGAACAAATCTCTGGCTAAAAAACTGCAAAGCTGCACTAATCAATCTTTCTTAATTAAAGCTACCTACAAGGAACTTTCATTTTTGGTAGATTCTGGCGGCCCGTATGGACCGAGCAGCTTCTTTCTTCAGGCTGCGAGACTCCACGATTCAGCCTCGGCCCTCCACCATGAAGAGAGTGTTCATCTTCTAACTCATTCGACCCGGATGGTCTTAATTGCTTATGTAGGTTCATATTGAAGCGTCAGTATTAAACTGAGACTTTGTCATAAGCAGCTCAAAGTACCCACAGATTTTGCTCTATGGCGCAATTTATCTTCTTTCAGCACTGTGTTTTTGTGTTTTTTACAACCTACAAATTGACTGTTTCACTTCCTTCGCAGTGCTCTCATCAAATTCAATTCAAGCCTCGGCTGGCAGCTGTCTTCAGTGAAAAAGCTTTGATAAATCTGCTGTATGCTACCTGCTCAGCACCAAACACCAGACCGACAAAGTAAAAGACCGGCTGGCGAACACAGTGAGGCATTTAGCAGCAAGTTTTCTCTCAATAAAAACAGATATACAGGGAGTAAATATTGGACTTTCAGCCAGGTGACCAACAGGACAGACAAACAAAAACATAAACAGAACCTAAAATGTCTCTTTTTCTTCCCTGAAAGAAAAAAACCCCCAGAAAAATCCAACAGCACACTTCAGTTGCTGTTTACAGCCTGTAGGTAGAGCAAGCAGTGATAACACGCAGCTCCCTCCCCTCTTCACACTATCAAGATGACATTTAATTTGCCGTCATTGCCTGAAAAACATTCCCCCACAAAATGTTAAGTCCTTATTTTGAGTTGCAATCTCTCCCCATGTAGATGAATGTTAATGACACATGATGTCTTGAGGGCAATCAATGACACATTTTTCAAAAGTTTTTGCTGAAGCTCAGACACAAAAATGGATTTGTGGACACAGACAGCATCACAAAAAGTGTGTGTATGTTTATATGTATATGTTCTGTAGATTAAGTTAAGACACTGTGTAATACTTCAACTGGAACCTGTAAGTCTGAGCTGGGAATCAACATGTACTTTCACACAGAAAGAGATTCACAGTACAAGAGTCACACCCAGATAATGTTAAGTTACATACTGACAGCTGGTATTTACTCGCCCTACTAAAAAATTGAAATTGCAAATTGAGTGTGCGTGTGCGTGTGTGTGTGTGTATCTGGAGGATGTTAGTCCGGCTCTGGCCGTGTGGGACTCGACTGGCTGTGATCAGGGAACGCTGATCCAGGCCGGGGTGACTGATGTTCTAAATATTGGATGAGCTCATCTGTGACCGAGAAGAGGCGAGGGAAACGGCCAGAACTAGAAAGTGGAGCAAATCCTGTCACACAGCGTGCAAACACTCACACGTCCACCCACACACGAACTACATGGATGCTGTCCTTTCTCATCTCATACCAAGAGAATTTATATACATATAAATGTGCACACAGAAACACATTCACACACTCACATGATCACCAGTGAAGGCACCTGACACACACACATGCACACACACACACACACACACACACACACACACACACATGCACACACACACACACACACACACACACACACACACACACACGCGCTGAGGTATGAGTATATCTCCCATCACAACACAAAAAACAAACTCCTCCAGCTGCGCCGGCTTCACGTGTGGCGTCTGCCTGCTCACGTGCAAATTATGATGGAGAGAGCGGGCGAGCAGAGAGAGAGAGAGAGATGAGAGGGAGATTTTTTCACTCACTCAGACCTTGATGGTTCAAAGACTTCCATAAGGCTGAATTAACCTGTGATGAATGACAGGACTGATTCTGTGAGTTGCGTTGCCATGGAGACGCTCTGAGGGAGCTACTGGCGCATATGGCGGCTTATCAGCTGAGCGAGTGGGCGGTCGCTGGCGCTGACCTCACAGGTCAACCGCCACGCAGATGTAACATCAGCTACGACAAAAGGACAGAAATATTCCATGTTGCCGTATGTGACAAATACATCAGGTTCAGTTACCTGACAGATGTGGAGTTTAAAGCTCGTCGCTCATCCATCAGGGATTTTACACAGTTAGACGTGAGGAAAGTGGGATTTCAAATAACTTCCAACTATTTTGGAGACATTAGATTTGACCTACTTAAGATCTGTTTTAATATACTTTATATATTTCATGCATCTGTACCTCAGCTTTGGGGGGACTAATGCAGTTGTGCATTTACTGGATTCTTAGGATGTTCATCAAACGGATTTATGGGCATGGAATCCATTTTTAAACATTTTGTCCTGACAAACTGTTGGACAATAATGTTGCTGAAAAAAATATAATATTCAGTAGAAGCCTTCTTCTAAAGTCTGTTATACGACAGCTGAGTTTCATGTCACTGCGGTGCTCAAATCAGCGTTCCAAACAAAATCCCATCTCATGAGCGACAGGGCAGAAAAATTACAGAGTGAGCAGATGCATAGTTTCCACATGGGATGGGAGACAAAATCCCACCTCCATTTTTACAGCTCCAGTTTGATTTAGGGCCCAGACACACCCAACAGACGTCACAGATGAAGCAGGATGTAAAAAGCTGAACAGCCGTTATCACAGACGCTTCTCAAACCTGTTTTATTCAGAGAGGATTCACTGAGCACAGCGCTCCCTTCTCCAGGAACACCCTGATCACTTTCACACAGTAACACATTCACACCTGGAAGCAGCTCGACGGCCAGCAGATCAGGTACTAAGCTCACTGTACTGGAGCAGTCGGGGTTAAGGCCCTTGCTCAAGGGCACCTCAGTGGTGGTAATGAGGGAGGGGCAGCGATGCCTTTCACTTTACCCACCCACATGTATCCTGCTGGTCCAGGGATTTGAACCAGTGACAAGCTCACGTCCCTAACCATTAGGCCACCATCAACACGCCACATCATGGATTAAACATCCTCAGTTGCCCAGAACGCTGCTGATGGTAGCAGACGAGTGCCGACGGTGCCGAACACAACACAACAATAACAACCACTGACTCACTTAAATATCTTCTACCTGCACAGTGGCCAAAATCAAGATGAATAAAGTTCTGAGTTAATAAAAATGTTGAGAAACTCATTCAAGTCACCCTCAGTTATCAGTGTTCATTTAAGTTAAATGGTGCTGAAAGAGATTTGCTCCTGGTTCTGTCTCTCAGGCTGCACACGTTTGTCATGTCTTTGTGGTTAGAAAATAATTTGATCTTCAGTAATATTTAATTGATATACGTGTAAATACAGTCAATGCAGCAAATAGCATTAACGATATTTCTTTAGTTGAAGAATCTTTGTCTTCATGATGTAAATGAGCGGCTTCAGAGTGGCATCGCTCCACATTATAAATTAAAGTCCTTCTGGTGAGTTGTGACATTTCTACAGATCTACAGAAAAGACAGAAGGTTGGTAAATAGGCCATGAATCAACTTAGAAGTGCCTAAAGCAGTTTGACATGTGGATGTTAACGTGAGCTGATGTGTGGTTGAAGCTCTCGCAGCTCAGCTGATGTTTGGTGATAATGCCTCCATGTTGTTGCCTGAATGAAGAGCTCCAGATCTTTTTCTTTTTTTTTTTTGGAGTCCATACCAGTTCACTCTTATCCCTCCACCGACTCTATTCCCTCTTCTTCTCCACCCTCGTCTCTTTTTCTCTCTCTTCATCGGGCCACACTTGGAGTCTGAGCCAGTCGCCCCATTTCTCAGCCAGCCTTCCATAGCCAGCGATGAATCCGTCTAAATCACAAGCTTAACAGTGTGCTGTGATACTGCAGGGACTGGGAGGGTCTCACAGGCACAGTTCATAGAGACATGGAGATGGACAGACATATAGAGAGGTTTAGAAAGAGAGAAACAGAGAATATAAAGACGAGAGGGGAGAAAGTTTATAATGTCAAAACCCAAAGAGGAGGAGAGTTTAAAAAATAAGTCAGTATTGTGGCGTATCGATTGAATCAGTTAATGCTTTGCAGCCAGTCAGCCGGTCAGTGCAAGACTCCACTCATGTGTTGACTCTCCCGTCCTCGAGGCCAGTGATCAGCCTCGCTTGTGCAAACAGACCAAACAGAGCAAAGATGATAACTGGACGTCTCTCTAACAGCGCATCGCTCCAGAGCAAATCAATTTGTCATTAATGCCTCAACTGAGAGGCTAAAAAGGAAGCAGGAAATGAAATTATTCCCTTAGTACACTCGTAATTACATGGACAGGCAACGTAATAAAAGAAATATTAGCTCACATGAATTCATCTGGAGGGCAAATTGTTTTATTGTTGGGGGATACTTTCTAATTCATACTATAAAAATGGACGTTGGTGTGATGCTGCACATCCACTTCTAAGATGGTCTGTATGGCTCGAGTATGGAGAGCGAGGGATGGATCTGAATTTCTTCTCGGTGATGACCCAAGAGTATTATAACCACTGCGTAGCGTTTGTTCCAGCTTTTCTCTTTTATCTCTTCCTCCACTAGCACATTTGTGAGGACATATATATAATGCACGAGCACAAGGTTACACAACAAACACTCCTGCCAACATTTTCTCATGAATCTTGCTGATTGATAGTTGGTGAAGCGCCAAGAAAGGCAGCACTGCAGCAGCAAACATCAGGGAGAGGAAGACTGCAGCTAACAAACATGGATGTAAACACAGCCACGTTACAGTGTCTTTAAAACCATTTATTAACTCTTTATATACTACATATACAGCTCAGTGAATGGGGGTGCTTCCAGGATATCTTTGTAACAAAATATGGATGAAAATACTTTAATACTTTTGCTGAAATAGCCTCATTTCTTCTTCTGGTGCCCAGTTTGTGTTCGCGGTGGGAGCTCTCCATAGTGCTGAAACACCAACACAGACGCTTAACTGTGAGAATGCACTCACTCAGATTCCTTCCTATTCCTCTACTTCAGCTGCCTCGGAGGACAAAATACCCATTACGCTTGCCATGTAGTTTGTAAACAACATAACAATCTCTCCGATGAAACACAACCTCCACTGTGAAAGTCTCTGCCCTCATCAGGAGATGCAGGGACAGAGATGCAGACGTGGGGACCGAACAGCAGCGCAGAGGAAATCTGAACAGGTGACTGATGTCACACTGCATCATCCATCCCATTAGTCAGGCCTACAACAAGACAAGATGGAGGTGGCAGGTTGGTAAACCTTGCTCAAGGGCTGCAGAGCACCTATATCGGCAATCAGAACCGCAGAACGCCTGAAACTCTCTGACTGTGCTGAACTATCAGAAACACCAACAGGAGGATTAGGACATAAAACAATATCAAACAGTGATAAAACTCAGACTTTAGCAGTGCATCATCATCAGGGATTCATCTCACAGGGTTTTACTGCTGCTTCTGGTACATAAAAGGCAAGCTTGAATTTTGTGAAACAAAGATCACATCCACAATTTGCCAAATATGTACCGTTTGAAAATGACTGGGTAGTTCAGGGGAAAAAAGGCATTCTACGCAAGGGCTGCATTCTAAAACCTCATAGAGATGCATGTTAAAGTTGCAATCTCAAAGATTTCAACCAGTAGTAATGGTGAATGTGACTTTAAACTACAGGCCAAAGAAGTCATGGTGAGCAAAACAAGCTATGCACAGCGACAGTGACAGGAGTTGGTTACGTCGCTGGGAAGTTGCCTGGAGCTCTTCATCGTCCAGCTCCCTGTATCTGCTCCTGACCGACTCATTACTTCCACAGACTGTACACAACTTCTCCCTGCAAGATTTCAAACTGATCTACTGTCAGCAAACACTGAAAATAACCAGTGCATTGTTTTTTTTTTAAACACATTTGTGATGAACGATAGCGGTTAGTGTTACAAAAAGAGGCTACCAAGCCAGTTTGAGACGGCGTCATAATATCTGCAAACGTGACACCACTGGATATTTTTTAGAAGGTATCAGGGCAAAAACAAAACAGGAATTTTAAGGCAACATGTGATCTTTTCCTGATCTGTTCCAGGTGTTTTTTTTATAACCAGACTGATCGCGCAGCATCGTCAAAACATAAAACAGAAGACAGAAAAATATAAACCGTCTGTAAAAGTCAACTTTCTGGGAAATTGTGATTAGCATTTTCCACTAACATCCGAGAACCATTTCTGATCTCCAGTATATGACACATATTGTCTGTCTACACAAACACAATATAGAACTACTCAGTAGCACAAGAAATATTGATCCCCGATCAGGTTTAAATGGAGACATTCAATAATGCTCAGCAGTTTAGAGACGCTGAGTGGCAGATGCATGGTGCTGAACTGCTCTGTTGTACAAGCTCGTCGATTCATTGATAGCGTCTTTGTGTTCCATCAAGCCATTAAAGCATCAGAGTGGAGTGTGTGATTGTGCTCGTGTGTGTGTGTGTGTGTGTGTATGATCCTTCGCTGGATAATGAGGAGGTCTATTTCCTTTTTTCATTCGTCCGAGGTCGACAGGAACTCACCAAAATCACAACAGCTGGAAAACAATTTGAACTGAGGTGGGAGGGAAGAGTAGGAGTCTGTTTATTTCCCTCAACAAAAATAGTTTTTATACCATCGGAAGCTATTATTGTTCTGAATTCTTATAGACACACATACACACACACACACACACACACACACACAAACAAGATCTCTCAGAGTGCAGAAGCTATTAGCAATCAGAGGCACGTCTGCAGCAGCCTCACTAAAGACACTCTGGGCCTTTCAATACGCGAATGATTATGTTCTGAACAAGCTGTTCTCCAGAAACTGAAAACAACTGCAGAAGGAAAAGAAATCAGAAATCCTGCTGCTGGATAATCACAATTCAAGAACCAACACAGCACTTTCATCTTTCCATATCAGCGTGAGTGTTGAGGAGTTGTTTCTAACGGGAAGAGTAGATCAGAGCAGAAAGCGTGTAGAGGTTGTCCGATCACTGTCAGTGGCATTAATCCAACGTATAACCATACAGCTTTGTGCCCTGCACTTCTCCAGCTTGCCAACAGCTCATCATTTATTCTGCAAGCTTCTCTTTCAGCCAAAACATCAGCATCTACTGCACGTACTTTGAAAATGATGCCACCTCTCAAGTAAGTTTCTGTCTTCCTCTGTCTGGTCCCGTCTCTGTGCTTTGACTGTAACCTAGATTTTTCTCTGTATGAAGAGCAAAAACACCAAAGATGCTTCGTCTCCAGCTCTGTACAGCTAGTCCTGACTTCTGTCCCTCCAACCCAGCAGCCACTCCCCAACTTTACCTGCTCCTCCAGCTCCTTTCCTGTGTCCTGGTAATTTAGCGAGAAACCGAAGAGAGGGAAGTCCTTTGGGCTTTCAAACATACCATGTCCTGCTTCCCCGCCTGTTTCTGTGTCCGTATAATTAGAATGAGCCTCTGCATATGTAGCCAGGAGCCCAGTGAGAAATGTGAAATGGATAACCTGGGGCTTGGGAAACCAGCCAGCGCTGCCAGTAAAGTCTCCCCCTCCACCGCCACTGATATCAGGCCCTGCCCTGTGGGCTGTGATGTCATCCCTATACCCACTCACACAGCGGTCATCACTGCTGGCACCACAGAACGATCCGAGCTGCAGGTCCAGAACCTTCCTCTCTCTTCTGCCTGCGCTCTCTCACCGTGTCCTTTTTAAATCATTCTTACTTTCAGATTCCAATTGATGAGTTACGTTTTCCTGATCTATCCTTTCATTTTCTTGCTCACACGTCCTTCATCAACAAACTGACGACATCTCTGTGCAACTGATCCCGTCAACACAAACAAGATATACCAACAGACAGATAACTGCTTTATTTCATTGTATTTGTTTGTTTACATGGACAGATAATTTACCCACTGGCTGGACAAATACTACATAAAGTTTTGTTTACATATTCAAAATATGCAAGGTTGTTATCAATATTATTTTTTGATAAACAATTTGGACATCTAGATAAAAGAAAGAAAATCTGCAGATATTAACCAGGGTAGCACAGATAATCTAAATATTATCTAAATGACATTATGGCCAATCCAAAATCAATATCACAGAGGCTGTAGTGCTGCAGAGACAACTGCAAGATACTTTTTTAACTTATCGTGCTGCACAAACGTCAGAAAACAAGGAGATATGTGAGAGTTCTGCTCAAAAAGGGAGTTGTGACAAATAGATTTTCTGTCGATCAACTAATAAATTAATCAGTTAATAATTTCTGCTCGATGCTTGTGCACAAACTATTTCTAGAAAGCACAACTCACCAGAATTTAACATTGAACTAGATAAAGTCCCAAAGAAAAGCTCCTTCATCACCCACGACTGCACACCAGTTCACTCCTTACAAAACAGTTTAATCATCATTTTTTTATCTTTTAAAAGTCTCTGTCACTCATGTGGAGATCACATTCAAACATACCAAATATGTGAGTTTGAACTTTGAGGGAAATTTGTATAAAATGATGCAGAAAAAACATCTGAAGTACTTTGATTTGATGGAGCCACAGACAAACTTGTTTTGAGCTCGTATATTAATCAGATTGAAGGTCACACGGCTTCAGTAAAGAGCCAAAGTCGTGATTTCAGTACAAAATTGTAAAAATTGCTGATGATTCTTTTTTCTTTATCAGAGAAAGTGTACAGTGTGTATTTATAAGCACAACATGTAGGTGCACGTCTATTAGAAACACCAGAAGACAAAGTAACACCTCCAGAAGACCACACGTTAATCACGACCAGATCGCCGTCATCTCAAAGTAAAGAATGTAAAGAGGATTTCTGATATCTGTCAGAGATCCAGCTGGAATTCAAATATTGTCAGATGAATAAATTAGTGGTTTGAAGTCAGAACAGAAAAAAGCAAAGCAAACCGTGGCTCTGAAGTTTGGACATGAGAGAGAATACGAAGCTTTGTTCTCTCGTTTTGGACGTCTGGTTCAAATCAGCTGCTGCAGAGGCAAAAGCGCTGGCGTGGAAGAGGGGGGGATTTATGCAATTCAATTAATGTGTTTTGAAAAGGGCAGGAGGGCATTATGAAAGGTAGCCATTGCAAGGACAGGCAGTAGAGACCCACTTAAGCATATTTGCAGGATACCAAGTGGAAGGCGGCCCGTCGTGCACGCTGAGCACCGGCTGCTGATTCCAGAAACACCAGCGTCCTCACTGACACGTCTATACAACTCCTGAAAAATGCTTACTGCGGGAGCAAATCCATTTTTTATTGACTGTTGGAAGGAAACAGATGAGCCTGCTGCACCTCTTGGTTGCCATGGAAACCACCTGAATGACAGGCCGAGCTGCTTACTGTATGCTGCATTATAAAAAAAAAAATAGACTTTTGCTTTGCAGAGAGCTCCGATTATTTATTTATCTTTGTTCACCGTCATGTAAGAAACAATGAGGTGAACCTGCCTCCGCTCATCATCTCCCATAATCCTCTTCTTTCCCAGCACTATTTGGATAACAGCAGCTACACCCTCCTGCTCCAATTAGAGGATGCCTCTGCTCCCACACACTCCTGCTTCACCTTTCACCTTCACCTCTGCTCTCCACCTTTACACCTACTGCACCTTTAAACTGCTCAGCTGACCCCAGCAGCAGATGTGAGAGCTGCATGAACTTCAAAAAGAGGCACATATTTTGCTTTCTTTCTCCTTTTCACCTCAAATAAAACCCAAGTCACACACACACACACACACACACACACACAAGGACACACAGCACTGGAAATTGCAGAGGAGGAAGATTACATCATATGTCGCCATCTATACAGGTCGTCCTATAGAATTAGGTGAACATTTAGATAATGTGTAGGCGTTTATCTGCAACCAATAGTGTCTCTGCACCAACTTAAAAACGAGTAGAATCAAATAAGAGCACATTAGGAGCGATGATGGAGGTGTTAGCAGAGGAATGTCGGCTCACCTGAGCTGAAATGGGAGCTGAGGGCGAAACCGGGGCTGAAAACGACTGAAGACATCGTCACCAGGAGCACCAGCATCTTCACCACCGGCGTTGCAGAAACCAAAGGAAATAAAAATAATTAAAAAAGAAAACAAAAAAGGCTGCAGCGACAGAACTAGGCAGCACTATTTCTTGAACACAGCCTCATGTCTCCTGTCCGAAGCGGCCGCTGGTGGCGCCTCAACACGCGCCTCCATCTCTCGTCGCACCGGTGAGATCATTCAGTTCACCTGCTCAACTTTAAAATCACTTTCGCTGCAGAGGAAGAGGAGGAGGAGGAGGAGGAGGAGGAGGGCGACAAAGTCCTATTTAATAGCAGTCAGGTTGATCCAGATTGACCCCCCTCTTCTCTCTCTGTGGCTGCGGTGAAGCCTCACGAGACACCTGGATGCAGTCACATCATCTGAACAGCTCGGATCGGATCGGACCGAACCGGATCAGGCACCCAGCGACACCCTCCACACACACGGATCAGATGCTGAGCTCGGTGTCAGAGCTGCCGGGAGCTGTCCGAGGTGCTGACAGCCACAGCGCCATCTTGCTCGGTAATGCTAACAAATAGAATTTACGGAGCGTTTTTTTCTTCCTTTTGCAGGGGGAGGGGGCTGCAAGAGGCTGTGGATAGGCTGCAACTGAGCTGCTGCCTGAGCATGTTCAATATACAGCAGAGAGTCAGATGGTGTGAGAAGGTGTGGAGGAAGGATCTGAAAGAAGCACATTTTCTGCTCCTTATTTCAGGTTTGTGGGCTGAAAACTGGCGAATCTTCACCTGCAAATCAAACATGTGTGTCTTGACTTTACTGTATGTGTGGTTTCATGCTCCTGAAGGCATCGCCTGCAGCTGACTCTTCCTCTGCCCGGACTCCCTCAGTTAGATAAGAAGAGGTATATAACACAGAGACAGTGATGTAACACCGGGGAAAGGCACCCAGCGGGTCTTGGCTCTCTGGACTTTCCCCTCTCTAATCCTACTGTTCATACATGTTAGCCGAGCCCCCTCCCCCACCCAGCAGCATCCATCCTCTCCCAATCCCTCCATCCCTGCCTCCCTCATCCTCTCCCTTCCCATCAGATTGGAATCCGTGGCAGCAGAGGGAGTCAACTTTTGCTTTGTGCATCTTTCACGCTTACTATGCTTGTAATTCTTCACCCACGCGGAGCCACAGAAATGTCACCGACTGAGCTGCCAAAAAAAAAGAAAAGGGAGAACAAGATCTGTCTAAGCACAAATCCTGTCTTTGTGAGATTCTCCTTCGATCTTATTGTGCAGCCTGCTCTGTGTTGCATGGATGAATAGTTGTGTAATGTATCATTTATAATTGAGAGACATATATAGATTCTCTACATGTGAACAGGCCAGTCTGGACTCTTAAAGTGGCTCACATAGAGAGAGGTGGCTTGAAGAAACATGTATGTATTAACAAATGATGAGTCAGATCAAATATGTTAGCTGACAAGTAATGAAAGAAACTCAGGATTTTATTTTACTGAAGGCAAAGACAGTTATAAATATGTCAGACTATTGGATAACCACGATCACCAAATAAATCTGATATGATAAAAAAAATATAATATGAAAAGGTAGTAGACGTTTTCAGACTCGTTATACAGAACCATCTGAAAAGGTTTCACCCTAAACTGTTTGGAAAAGGAAAAAACACTTAGCAGGTGATCGGACGAACCATCTGTCCGTCAGCATCCATCACTTGGCCAGTTGTGAAATCAAACTCTTACAGAAGCCGTCGAAACACGAGCGAAAACATTTTTACCCTTGAGAGACGCCTTCAGCCTTCACACTGTCCAGCTCTGATACAGCTGATGCTGTAGCAGCTACGCTAACCTCTCGAGGAATCTCCAAGTCGCTCTACTGGCCGGTCGTCACACCTCAGTCAGAAGCACACAGCTTAAAGCCGGGAAGGATTTGTGAGACCACATGAGCTCACAAATCCAGCATTGGTGAAACAGAAAGTAAACATACCTGGAAACTGCAGCTGATAAATGTACTTACGAGCCACAGCTCGTGAAAAGATGTGTACATTATTCATGAACAGTCAGAAGGAGTCCAGGCTCAAAGTCCAGATACTGAACATATTCTGCATATACATTTGACATTAAGTTTATGTAAGACTGTTGCTTCCTGTTCCCACCTCTGTCCCTCGTCCTCCAGAGTTCATCAGCGCGGCTCCAGGTCCAGTCCAGTGAGATCCTCAGAACTCCTGGTCCGGGCCTGATCCATCCAGCTCTTCACCTGAGAGCTCAGCTCTGCGAAAACAATAAAATATCTTCAGTGCTGAGACAGTGTCTCATTACTTATCACTCATCAGCAACTTTGACCTGGAAGGACGTTTGATGGGTTTGCCACAATTTAACCTTGTTTAATTAATAATCTGATTAACGCTGATAATGATTCAAAATGTTGCATCTCTGGTCAGATCCACTTACTTACAGTCGATATCGTTAAAGAACATCGAGTGTCCATTAAGGCTTCTGATATTCTTAATGCTCCTTGTTACAGACTTTGAATTCTCAGCTGAAGGGACGAGCTTGTTTCTACATCACATTCAGATATTTCCCTTCATCTCTCACCTGTTTTTCATCTTTAAACTGGCACGGATGTATTTCAGCTTGCTAACTGAAACATATCTGCACCAGACGGGTCAGAGGAACTTTACCGTCTGTAACCCGATCGCCCTTTTTGTTCTTTACTAAATGTGGTTTTCCTCTCTCATCTACCTGTGGAGACGGTTCAGAGGAGGAATTAGACGAGACGATGATGGATGTCCTGTCATCTCTGCCTTTGATTCCCTTTCAGTCCCATTTACCTTCTGATGGAGTCACAGTTTGATGAATAAAGAGCTCAGCGAGGAGAAAGATGGAGGAAGGACACAGTTTATGTTTTACATACATACAAGTTCCTATTTTTAGACATTTGATTTCTCTGACAGGAATACATTCTGCTCAATCTTTCCACTCCTCCTCCACCTCCTCCTCCTCTTGTTTCACTGTCTCGTCACGTCATTTTCTCCTCTCTGATACATTGTGTTGCATCTCTGCTGTTTCCCTGGAAACAGAAAGGAGAGGATAAGATGGATTTCTGGGGTGAAACACCAGCTAGAGGATTGTGCTTTCCAGTCACATCTTAAATCAATCGTGATGATCTTTAGGTTTTTACTGTAGTTGATCTCTTTTAGCAGCAAATTCGAAACCTGCACGAAGCTAATTGCACCTGCTCCCACGCAGACGAGCATGTGGACTCACCGTGCTGAGTGCTTTCTGCATATCAGTATCACATTTTGTGTTGTGGAAAGCAGAAATGGTGGAAACACTGGTGGAATTTAAATAGGCGTCCACGCAGACGCTTCGTCCAATCTCCATCCCTACCCCACAATTCATAGCCGTCCCCGGGGAGAGATGAGAGAGGACGGCTCGGGCCCGGCAGCAGGCTTCAGGCCCAGCTTTAACAGCTCTCTGTGGAGCCTCGGTCATTCTGCACCCGGGCAGCTGCACCCGCTGAGTTACTCCACTCTGGTTCCACTGCGGGGCGCCAGCCTGGGTTTCAGCCGGCAGCTCAGCCTGGATCCACTTCACAAGGCTTGTAACTCCGACGCTTTAATGTCAGATAAGAAAATTGATTTTTATCGTGTTGACTCGGAGCATTGTACAATCACTTGGCTTTGTGAGACTCTGTCAGTGATGGAATGTAACTAAGTACAGTACATTTACTTACTTAATACTGTACTCCACTGCAATTTGGAGGCAAATAGTGAGCTTTAACTTTAGTAAGTAGCTCATCTGCAGACTGCATGCATTTTTGTATTTGAGGGTGTTTTAAATGTCTGAAGTGGTGAAGGGAAACCAGCCTCTCAGCCTCCTATATGGTGAGAAGGGGAAAATCAATCTAATCAATCAAGAGTGTTTTATTTATTTGGATCAATTTGCACCCCAACAAAACATAAAACAGCTCAAACTGTTATATAAATGTAATTTATAGGAGACAGGGTTGCTATTGTCAACACAAGATTCTTAACCCTAAAATAAGTAAATGAACATAATATAACCTCTCATAATGTTGTGCTAATGCCTGTATGTCTTCTTCTTCTGGGCTGATGAATCAACTTAAATATAGCAATGTAAATATTACAGTGACATGTGATCTGCAGAGCCTGGAAACTGAAGAACCTGATACACTCCAACAATAAGATGAAGTGCTTTGTAATGTAACGGGTTTAGACTGCAGAGGAGAAAAGACCTTTTTGCACGTGTAGAGAAAACAATTCCCCCGTCTGCATGAGCTAATAACTCCTGACAGACAGGGAGGGTAATCACCAAGTCTAAATGTTTGTTTGTGTCTGTGTGTTCATGTGTACGGCTGTTGTTACCTCTGAATCCTGCAGGCAGAGACAACGTCCACGGGGAGACAAAGTGATTAAGTCAGAGACGTACAGTCACAAACTCTGCAGGGACCCAGAGGAGCTGTGGATTGTTCACCCACTGCAGGGAGACAGATAACGTCCCACTCCGTTAAAACGAGTCCGACACGGCGACTCTGACAACGGCCTCATTAAGTCGCTTCTGGAAACAGCAGATTGTTAATTTGTTGAATTATATTTGAGAAACTCATTTTGCCTGTTTACAAGCAAAGATCCCTGCTGGCTGCCCCACAGTCTGTTTCTCCCTCCAACAAAGACGGTTTCTGTGGAAATGAGTGGAACCAAATGAAGGATCAGAACTGGTGACTTTGCAAGTAATCACTTCAGTGCTGGTGAATCTGCTTGTTTCTGCCCATTTAATACCAACAACACAAACTCTAAACCATTTTACGCACCATGCTACAATATATGTTGTGTGTGTTTTTGTTTGCATCGTTTCTCACCTCCCAGGCAGCTAGCAGCCATGCTAGCAGCTAGCAGTCCATGCATCTCAGTTCGGTCTGTAAATCAAACAGCAGAGGATCCCTGTGACGTGTGATGATGTGAAATGAAAACTCCTGCAAAACTGTCACTTCCTGGAAGTTTGAAAAAGTGGATCTGATTGGTTTGAAGTGGTCCCGCCCCTCTGCCACTCCTGTCAAATCAAACAGCCTGTCTCTGAGACTGACACTGTGTTGATGATTTAAATGCATTTTGTCCCGACATCCTGTTTCAGTAATAAATAAGAAATTAAGATGTGATTGTGTTGCATCTTTCTTCAAAAAAGAAACTGACATGTTAATGCACTTGTAGCTGCATAAACATATTAAAAGAGACTAAAGGTTATTCTAAAGCAAGTTTCAAGAATGATTTTAATATAATATTGCATATATAGAGCCAATAGCTGTCCACATGTTAGTATGTGCAACTGTATGTGTAGGATTTAGACTGACACTTAGTGCCCCAAGAACTCAGATAGACTGAAGTCACATATAGACCGCAGTGGTCCAGCAGTACTTAGGGCACTTTGAAAAGGGAAAAGAGGTTAGATCTGTAGAATCACCATCTCCTCCCTCCACGCTGAAGGAAAGTTTGAAGTTTCTGGAGCTTCACCGTAAAACAGTCTTGCATCGCTGTTTTGCTGTGAAGCTCCAGAAATGTCTTGTGGACTACGGAAGCTCCCCAGACACCTTGGGTGTGAGTAGATGATGACTTGCTCCTTTAAGATCTCTTTTATTTTATCTTAAAATTCAAGTCCAACATCTTAAGTTTGCTCCATCAATTTAAACACAGAAAATTAAAGTAAATGGAAAAGATTTGTGCTCTGCTTCATGAAGAAACACTTCAAATATAGCCTGCTGAGTATATAAAGAAATATATATATCTCCAAAAATCAATTCATAAACTTAAATGGGCCAGATCATGACTGCAGCACACTGTTTGAGGGCCCCCTGCTGGTGGGATATTTTCACACATACTACTGTCATGCAGCTCTGCATGTTGTCACATCACCTGTCAGCATGTCTCCGACGTGCTAATCCACCACACTAATGTATGTCTGTTAAATGTGGCGTCTCAGCTGAATGGGTCTTTATAGAGTCAATTTCAATTAGACTCCAAGGCTTGTTGGATGAGTCCTTCATCACCCAAGTCAGGGAATTTAATTGGATTAATTACACATCTCTTCATGCCAGAGATAAAAGAAAAAAAAAAGGCAATGAGGCTGAAAGGGAAGGAAAGATTTGTTTTTGTTTTTTAATTCTCTCTCCTTCAGTCAAGTGAAGCAGTCACATTGTATTACCGGTCAGCACTCCAACAGAGAATATCGAGCCTTCAGATCAATAGCATCAGAGCCATTTTACTTGAAGGTTTCGGCAAAGAGTGTGCCGACAAAAACATCACTCGATAGAGGTGTCCTGACACCAGCACAGTCAACTTGATGTTAATAGTCGGGGTCACACACAAGCAAGCTGTCAACCAACACACAGCGAGAGCTTCCCAAAGGCTTCAGGGCCGTGATGACAGCCGCTGTTTACAGATCTCTGTAATGGTTCAGGTTGCCAACTTCCTTCAATAAAATGCAGGTAAGGTCACAAACAAATTAGCCTCAAGGGGAAGAGGGCTATGAAACCCTCATGAAATGAGTCTACACTGAAGCTAACTTACTCATCCAGTGCAACACCGTGTTGTGTTCAACTTAGACGCAACATTGTGTCTGAGACCCAACACACTCTTCTCTAATCTAAAACACGGAAGACATTAGTGTTGTTGTGTATTCACAGTTTTTGAATCAGAGTCTCTGCAGACTGTAGCAGCCTGTCGGGCAGCTGCAGTCGAGATGTGTTCAGCCGCGCTGAGTAAGAACTCTAATTTCAGATACTCTGGATCAATACACAGCAGGAATCAAACTGAGGTTTCAACAGGCCTCCAGACATTTGTTCCCCTATAAATAATGTATCTAAGGACATCTAAGACATTTGCACACAAAACATTGGAAGAATAAATTCTCAGAGATATAAAACCCAGTTTCATCAGCTGCACGGTGCTGCAGGCGATACTCTGCTGATCACTGATCTATACACAGTCGCCCAGAAGTGTTTCACTGCTCATATGTTATTTAGCACACACAACTGAGTTATATAACTGTGTAGTGCAAGACTTCCCCTGCAGAGTCTGCTCCACCCTGGAGCACTTCATGTCAGCGTGTGGCAAACTGGGAACAAACCTGATTACCTGCCTGTCATGATGCCGGCAGGGGTCCAGACCCGTCGAACTGAAAAGATTTAACATTGTGACGATGATTTCTGCACAAAGTGAGAGTTTTGTTTTTGGAATAGCTGAAGTTCTCAACAACTTCCTCACCTTACAGGGTTGTTACAGATGTGAAGAGCCGATATAATACATGTCTCTGACGTCAGACTTTAGGAACAGTCCACTACAAAGTGCTCTGCCTCTTGAACTGCATAGATTATATTTCTGAGAAGCCTGAAGTGCTCTGAATAAAACAATATATCTATAAAGACTCTGCAATGATCTGAGAAGGAAACGGGAGTGAACGACAGCCTCATGCTCAAGAGTTTAAATGGGAAAGAAGAGGGCAGAATAATAAATGATGCAGTCCTTATTTTCCACACTGAAGAAAACTGAAGACATTGAGACGAAATGTTCCCAAAAATGTGCAGTTTCAAGATGTTTCAAGATGTTTCTCTGTGACTGATTACACAAAATACAGCTACGGTTGATCAGAATGTCAATAGTTTTGTAGGTAATAAGTTGGATGCAGAAGGTTGCAGATCCCTTGAGTCCTCCTGCTAGAAAACAAAACAATTATCATGTCTCACATACTCATGCAGTGGCCTTCCAAAACATGCTGCTCAGCACAGATTATCTGGTCATATGGGAGGTTTACAGATCCAGTTTTAAACCTCTTGAACTGCTCACAGACTCTGTGGAGCTGCTTCGATAACATCAAACATGTTTCATATTAAAACTGTCAAATCTGGATGATTACATCACTTTTCCAAACTGGACCACAACAACTAATGAGAGAGGCGTTCCAGATCAGCTGTCGTGCTGCCAGGCAATAAAGATTTGGTCCCTTGAGTCTAATGTTAGTGAGCAAACTGCTGTTGACAGAAACTTTAAATCTCACCTCCAGGTCTCACTGAAGAACAGAAAACCAGTGCCGACCGTGTCTCCCCACCCATCCAGACCTGTTTAACCTTCTGCTTTCTTTTTCTCTCACTGCAACACGTTACTACAGCACGTCGTTGCACCACACCCAACTCCATTTTGTTTACATCTGCCTCTCCCTGACATCACATGAGATCATGTGAGGTGATACAATAACTTCATCTGTAGTGTGTGATGTGCCAGTATTCTGAAATATTGTAGTGGGTGCATGTTAAAGATTAGAGAGAAGAGAATCTTTGGAGTCAGTTTCTCGTGCATGTGACACAACCAGATTTCAAAATCAGCTCGTGTCCAGACAGACAGACAGACAGACAGACAGACAGACAGACAGACAGGGACTCATTCTTTAATAATTTGATAGAGACAGATAGCTATAGATATAAATATAAATTGGATGGGTGGGCAAAAAAAAAAAAAAAGCCAGAGGCTCTGATTGGGCTATTTGGTGTAAATCTGTCTCTGACCTGGTGCCAGACTCTCAGACACTCTGGGGCCCTGGCAGAAGTGCAGAGTGTCTGACTCAGGCTGGGATTTTAGTCTCCTACAAAGCATTGAGCCATTTATTTCACATCTAACCTTGAGAGAAGAAGCCAAGGATCTTTTATTGAAATGATGATTGCTGGCTTGAGGAGGGATAAGTGAAAACACTGCGCACATATCACATGTCCCCTCACCTCAAATGTATTCAAGGGAAAAACAGTTACTGGTGGCTGTTAAGTTGCTCTTCTCCGGCGGTCACCAGTTACTCATGAAATTTTGCAAAAACTAATGGATTCAGGAATGACTTTTATGATTCAATATTTCCACTGCAGAAATATCACTCAAAACTTTTCATGCTCTGTGCCAAGGCTGGCCTGCAGTTGAACCCCTTTAAAGGGTGGCTGTCCTCCAGTTCAACCCCATCAACAGGCCAAATGTGGGGTCTTGTTCCACTACATCTGGAGAGATTGTCTGCAGCAAAGGAGCCAAAGCTTTCATGGAGAATGGCTCCACCGGGGCGAGCAAGACAGGTGCAAGGCCACCGGTGGCTCCATCCTTCCTGTATATAAGAGACAGAGAGAGGGGGAGGGTCAGCTGTACCAGGAAACCTTGAATCTGGTGAGTAGCACTGGACATAATATGTTAAAGGGGAAACTGGTAGATTGGATGAACCTGGTGACTGGTCTGTAATGATCTCCAATATTTTCAGAGTTGCTTTGCATGATGTAGTGGACTAATTTGCTCTTCTGCTGTCACAGAGCTCATTTGCAAAAGTTGCAAACGAGCTCTGGCTCAATTTCTGTCTTTTTCTCTTTAGAACTTGTAGATTCAGAGCAGAACGGTCTTGTCTGATTCATGGAGTTTCTTTATAACCTCCAGCCAGTGAGGAGAAGCTCACATTCATCTTGATAAGAGAGTTCTTGAAGTGCAAATGTTGGTGTGAAACTGAGGGCAGGGAATAGAGAAGAGGAATGATGAAACAACCAGTGGAGTCGCAGTAATACTCTGTTTGCTTTCTGCATACATGCTAATGCTGATCTGCAATCAGAAACAGTCTCATGTGATACGCACAGACTGACATGACGTGTCGTCTGAGATCAGCGTTTACAGATATTAGCAAGACTGAGACACAAAATATCTGTGATCTACCTCAGAATGAGTAACCCATCTATGACTAATCACTTAACAAAGTGAGCGAGGTTGTATTAATGTGGGCAACGTTCAGTGTAAGCGGTGATTAATAAGCCTCTAAATCTGCCAAGAAATTAAAGACAGAAGAGCTTGTTGGCTTGTGACCAGGAATCATTGTAGGGTGATGAGCAGGTGTTACATTTCTAACTATACAAGCTTGAGTGCCATGTTCCAACCACCGCAGGACAAAAGACTTCCTTTATATATCTCATATATCATTTTGAGAAGAAAATATTATATGTATTTTTTTGATAAAGGTTTTTATAATAATCTTTCTCATATATTTTTATGTGTGACAGACATCTGTCCACTCCAGTAGCTGTTGTGCACTGAGAGGTATTCTTCCTATTTAGATTCCACTTTATTTTGTGAGGTTATTAAACATTTTTAATGTTATTCACACTGGAATAGCAGAATAGAACAGCTTTTTATAATAGTTTAAAGATTGGACCTAAATATAGGTACATTAAATCCACATGTAGGCCCAATAGCTAGATTTGGGTTTATTTCCACTCATAAAATATCTTTGGTTAAAAAATTATTATTTCCACATATCCTAAAAGTTTTACAGTAACACTAGAGTCACTTTTCATACCACTGATGCCTTGAATGCAGTGAACATTACAGCAGATCTTTCAAAATGTACTATATCATATTAAAGAAGTTATAGGCATGAGTTTGTTGATACCTTGTACCTTGTATCTCCACGATTTAAGTGAGAAGTTAGACAAATTAATCGTGTCAAGTCAATTCCACCCAAACAGCCCAAAGAGAAGGTTTTTCTATCCTTTGACCCCCTTGAATCAGATAGCAAAAAGGAAAACAAAGGAATATAGAACAGAAAGAAAATAGTACTGAGAGAAGAGGAAGGGAAGCAGCACGGAATGACAGAAACAAAGTATTTAACGAAAAGAAATCAGCAAAAAAGAAAGTAAACTTCAACATTCAGGAAAATTAATATTTTGCTTTCTGGCAGAGATGAAGGTCGCTGGAGCCAGGAACAGTTGCCCGGCAACCACTGCTCTAATAACTGCTCCATGAAACATTAAGCGTTGTTTACACTTAGAGTTCAGAGTTATGCTAAAAGGCTGCTGGCTTCATATTTAATGTACAGGCAATTATTCTCAATTAAAGTCTGCTAGAAGCTGATTACTTGCATCTCCCAAAATACTGTAATATCTTATATTTGGTATGTAAAATCATATTATGATAAGTAACAAGTGACTGACAGCTTGTAGATAACCAGTATTTCCTACTTACAATAAGACATTTAAGATTCAGTATAAGTAACACAGAGTTCAAAATCACACGTGAATAAATAGGTGAAGAGTTAATCCCATGACATACTTTCAATAACAGCCTCCTTGTTTGCATAATCAAGCAGAAATGCATAAAAGAAATGTTAAAAAAAAAAAAAAAAATGAATAAATAGTGAGACAATAGGGAGAAAAATGAAAAAATAAGGCAAAATAAATGTATTATTTACATTCATGCCATGGGTTTTCATTTTTGGTGCATTTAATGGAATAATAATTTATTTCATTATTTATTTATTCCTCTATTTCAATTTATGCCAGCGTCGGTCTTCCAAACACGATTATAATCCGTCACTAACAGCTGAATTATCACAGTCATGTTATCCAGCTCAGGACGCACCTGAAGAACATGGAGGAAGAATTTCGACCACAGATGAAGAAGATGGCTGTGGCCATGGGCGCTTCTCTCACAGAGCAGGACATCGACCACATGCCTCCAGGGATGACATCACAGGGTGACACTCTGTGTGTGTGTGTGTGTGTGTGTGTAAGAGAGAGCTTTTGCGATGGCAGTCATTAATCAACAGTGACAGGTATGATGAGTTACGTGTGCGTCATGATGATGAACTCACTTGTCTGACGTCATCTTCTGTGATTCTCTGCAGGAATCTTCCACTACAGCCGGTTTCTGGAGTACATGAGGCAGTTCAAGACCTCCGAGCAGCGAGAGGAGGCCATCAAGAAGGCCTTCAGGATGCTCGACAAAGATGGCAGCGGCTACATAGAGTGGAATGAGATCAAGTATGAACCCAATTCTCATTTAAAGGAAAATGCTGATGTTTTACATAATACATATCATCCACATATTTATAGAAAATATCAAAAACAGTCATTATCTGTGCTCGTCTCTGGATAGACCAGCCTGTGAAACTCGTTATTATACTATTCTTGTTGTTATTATTACTTTTTTATAGTAATTCTAGTAGAAGTGGGAATATAAAAACCTTTGCTGCATAGATTTGGTCATTAACTTGAGATCTCTTGCTCGTTTCTTTTTCCAAAGGTACATTCGGTCAACTGTGCCAACTGCAACCCCATCAGCTCCCCTCTCTGATGAGGAGGTGGAGGCCATGATCCAGGCTGTTGACACTGATGGAGACGGACGCATCGACTATAGAGGCAAGGTGTTTTACATTTTACTCTCTGTGGTGCATTGGCCTGTAGTCACCACTAAGGGTCAGCAGTTAGTAGCTCTTCATATCTGAGGGTAAAATAGACTCTTAACATCAGGCTGAATCACACTGTAGTCAGAACATAGAAAGTTAATAGAATGAACTCAACAAACTCAGCATAATGTCAATATCAGTGACAATATAATCAATGTCAATATAATGTCAAACGGTTATATTTAGTTCTTAAGAAATATATAATAATTGCATGAAGCAAAAAACAAGATCTAACAAACCAAACGCAGCTCCCAGCCTCACCTCGTCTCTTTGTGTTCCCCTCCCTGCCCTGCAGAGTTCTCTGACATGCTGAAGATGGAGAAGGAACTCAAGAAGTAACAGTCATGTGGTTCATCAGTGCTCAGGGTGTGACGACGAAGAGAGTGTGAAAGATGAGAGGAGAGGAAGACAGAGAGGCCCTACATACCAGCTGTACCCTCCCTGTAGGATGCTCTCCTCCGGTGGATCATGAATTCAGGGAGTTCATAAAACACGGTTACTTTATTGGCTACACGGCTTTGTGTACCCCTGCTTAAGAATGAAAGAAATATAATAACATATAAGAAACATCCTCATTATAGTTCTTTATTTCCTTATTTACACTAACTGTGTATATAAAATAGTCAAAGACAAGTGATTGGGAGGATAAACAGCCTATACAAAGCGTAAAATGCAAAGAAATACATAAACTTGTATAATTCCCAAGTTAGAAAATCTACATAAACTGTATAATACCATAACATGACGCATCAATCATCGCATGTCTGGCATGTTAGTGGCTCAGGAGAGAGGGAAGGCAACAGAGAGTGGGTCTCCTGTCTACCTGATCACTAGTTGGCTGTTGTGGTCTTAAGGGCAGGAATTAAAGTTCCGATTAGGGAGGCAAATTTTAAGTAATTTCCTTAATTGATAGTTGGCTGCCTTAACAATCGATTATCGATCAATCAGTAACAATACATGAAATATGTTGGATCTTATTCCAGTAGCAAAATATTTTAACCTCTGACATGATCTATGTTTGATTTAAAGTCAGAAACTCTGACCTGGAAACTCAGGATCTTCTTGCTGTGAGGAAACAACTCTAGTCACTGTGCTGCCATGATGTGCGGCATAATACTAATTTAAACTGCGGTGTTCAACACTTATTTGTGGTTGTATTATCACGAATGAGCCTGAAGGCCTTGTTGATAAATTTGTGGCAAATGTTTTCTTTCCTTTTTCATTTACATGATTTAAAAGAAAGACATGAAAAGGATTCATCCAAAAACAATGACACAATGAAGGACTTTGAAACCATTTTACTAAAACACTCTGCATCTGAACAGTTCTATCCTGAATGTACTCTCTTGTGTTTCATAAGATTTCTCTGTTCCTTAAATCTTTCGCCACAAACATCACAGCCAAAGGGTTTGTCTCTTGAGTGGACAATCATGTGTTTCTTAAGATTTCCCTTTCCTGTAAATCTTTTTCCACACTCACTGCAGCCAAATGGTCTCTCTCCTCTGTGGAATCGCATGTGTGTCTCGAAGCTTGACTTAAAGTTGAATCTTGTCCCACAAACATCACAGCCAAATGGTTTCTCTCCCGAGTGGAGTCTCATGTGCGTCTTCAGACTTCCCTGCTCTGTGAACTTTTTTTCACACACGTCACAACTAAATGGTTTCTCTCCTGTGTGGACTCTCATGTGTAATGTCAGACGTCTTTGCCCCCTAAATCTTTTCCCACAATCGCCACAGCAAAACGGTTTCTCCCCTGTGTGGACTCCCATATGTCTCTTAAGATTTGATTGAACACTAAATCTTATTCCACACACATCACAGCCAAATGGTTTTTCACCTGTGTGGACTCTCATGTGAGTATCAAGGTATGTCTTGCGGTGAAATTTTGCCCCACAAACATCACAACTAAATGGTTTCTCTTCTGTGTGGATTTTCATGTGTGTCTTCAGAGGTCCCTGTAGTGTAAATCTTTTCCCACAAATGTCACAACCAAATGGTTTCTCTCCTGTGTGGACTCTCATGTGCGTCTTTAGACGTTTCTGCTCTCTAAATCTTCTCCCACAATCACCACAGCCAAATGGTTTCTCTCCCGTGTGGACTTTCATGTGTTTCTCAAGAGTTTTTTTAAGGCAGAATGTTGCCCCACAAACATCACAACCAAATGGTTTCTCTCCCCTGTGGACTCTCATGTGTCTCTCAAGGTGTGACTGCTGGTTGAATCTTTTTCCACACTCACCACAGCCAAAAGGTTTCTCTCCAGTGTGAATTCTCATGTGTGGCTTTAGATTACGCTGTTGTGTAAATCTTTTCCCACAAATATCACAACCAAATGATTTTCCTCCGCTGTTGTCTCTCGTCTGTGTGTTTACCTTTTTCTTCAATCCACAACATTCATCATCATCATTGTCATCACTCTCTTCAGTTTCAGGTCCAGAATCTGACAAAGGTTCTTGCCAATCATCAGAACTGACCTCTGTCTCAGAAAAGTCTGAACCCTCCTCATCAGTATTTAGCTGTGTATGACGATCTGGTTCTTGGTTCCTTACAGGTTCAGATCCCCCACTGTCCTCTCCATCAGTTTCTGCTTTTATCTGTGTTGCTGAGCTGCTGGCTGGAGGCTCTGCCTCTCTGTTGTCCTCAGTTTGGATTTGATGAAACTGTGAAGTCTGAAGTTTCTCTTCATCATCTTCACTCTTCACAGTGAAGGCAGTAAATGATGGCCTGGTGATATCAGCCTCCTCCAGTCCATGAAGCTGCTCTCCCTCCTGACTGGTCCAGAGTTCCTCCTGTTCTTCTTTTATGTGTAGGGGCTCTGGGTCCTTCTGGTCCAGCCTGGGGCTCCACTCAGGGGAAACCTCTTCTTTAATCACCAACAGCTGCTGGACATCTGCAGGGAACACTGAAACACACACAAGACAAATGTTTGCAGGGACTTTCCAGGAAACTATTATTTTTTTCTAAAAAATATCACATCAAAAATGTGAAAGATGGAGTCCCCTTAAGTAACATTTGAAATCAGAACTAGAACATTAACTATCTGGATGATGCAACCATCAGTGATGATAAGTGAGCAGGGATTAAGTCTTCATCACTCAAATATTTGTTACAACAAGCTCAAACATGTAAACATGTAGAAAATAATATTCAATCTGTCTGCAGCCTGTCATCCACTGCGATGTACTACACAAGCACAGCACACTAGCATGATTGATACTGTTAGCAAAATATTAACATAAAAACAGCACACTAAGAAGAAATCAGACAAACGCTTGTGAGACAGCCCCTCCTGCCTACCTGTAGGGTTTGAATCTCATCAGCAGAGAGAGGAGGACTTACTGATTTCTGTGTTCTCCATCTTCTTCAGTTTACTCGGTATTTTAATTTCAGCAATATTGTTTTATTGAAAGTCTGTTTCCACAGAAGAATTATTTAGTTTGTGGTGATTTTTTAAAATCAAAATGAGCTGCAGCCTCTCATTAGACCTCAAGAACTGAAAATAAGAAGCTCAAAGCAGTTTAACCAGCTGTGTTTCATCAATGAATCAAAAGAAACAGGACGCGTACAACTGATAGGCATGGCACACATACCTGTACACCATGACCGCAGTGACATTTCAATGACGATTATTAAACATGAAAAGGTTGATAAATTATTAATCTATGGAGCTGAAACAGAAATGTCTGTGGACGCCTTTACAAAGTAGGGTTGAGCAAAATTTACTGACATATGAAGATCTCCACTATCAATCATCATGATGGGCGATGACGTCCCTGTGCCAGATTTTAAAATGTCTGCATCACTGCACCACATGTTCATAACTTGGCTGATTTCAGCCTAAAAAAGCTAAAGTTAGCCAGTGAGCTATACTGAGAAAGATAAGCAATGTGTTACTTTAATATCAATGATCCTCCACGTCCCAAGCATGGTGAGACTTCTGTATGATGAGCTGGTTGTCAACATACAAACATAGTTCAATATCGATGAAACGTTCATGACCGTGTTTGATGTTTTACCTTAGTTAAGGTTTTCATAGTAAACATATTCTGGAAACGTTTTGTAAAATACATTTAATTTATATAATAGATATATGTGCTCACATACCATCATAGGTCCGAATATTTCTGAAAGTGGCTTAATTGTAAGAACCAGATGTGGCAGTAAATGAAGAGCTGATTTTACCCGTTTTGGTGACGACTGTACTGGTGTTCATGATGCTGAATCTGGTCAACACTCCTCGGTGTTTGGTTCCGGATGGTCCAGGTCCTTCGGTATTGTGGTCCGGTTTTGAGGTGAGAACGGCAAATCGGGACAAAAAGAATCGATACGAAAGGTTGTTGTGTCCGAAAAGAGGAATTTAGTTATCTGGTGACAGGGCGGCGCCATCTTGGATCTCGCGTCGTCCCGTGTGAACGTAGCTCTCACGAGACAGTGCGAGATCAAAGATGGCGGCCCCCACCCACTACACTGCTGTGTAAACAAACCTCTTTCCTCGGAACATTTAAACATTTTTGGTTTAAATTTTCGTCATCTCCTGTTTCTCGTTGTCAATCCAAAACCGGACCACAACACAAAACGACCGCGGGCCGCCTGGAACAAAACACCGACGAGTGTTTTAACAGATGTGGCATCATGAACAAGGACGAAAGACGCTCCAGCGCAGGTACACCAACATCCACATCCCCTACAACACACAACACACTGTTGTAAGCAGTATTCATACAATGGGGACATACTACTTCGTGATGAACTTGAACTTTGACCCTCTTGCTCGGATATCCGTCGCAGTCTTAGCTTGAAACTCTGGAGCACAAATAACGTGGTATTTATACTTTAACCTGCTTTCATCTGTCATCTGTCAGTGAGCTCTCAAATGTTTGTGCTCTCTGTGCTTTGTTTACATTTGCGTGACACACAGTGACTTATGCGACGTGTCTTCCGCTGCGCAGAGGATTGTGGGTCAGAATCAGAATAACCAGAAAAGCATGCTGGCTCCAGTACTGCAAAATGCGTCCAGATTTATTTCGACATCCTGGTCTTTAGCCAGGCCTTGGTGACAGCTATATTGAAGTCAGTGGGAGATGATGGAGAAAAACACTAAAACCCAACATATCTACGTCGTATGACTTCTGATAAAGAAATGTTTCTAGAAAATGAAAGAAAAGATTACATTTCAGACAGTAGGCTAACCACTGGATTTCCTCCAAATGATTGATAAAACAGGTTGGTCTGACCAGATATCACTGATGAGCCTGCGGTCAGACTGCAAAAAGGAGCCTTCCCACCAAAAAATAAAGGGACGAACAACATGCTTACATTGCATACATTTTCTGCCAAGTCTATAATCTAATTCACATTAGTCATGCTCCAGATACTCAACTAGCCCGAGGAAGGCCAAGTTTATTGCTTCACTAATCAGCAAAGCAGTTTTCAGGTGTGCTGACACATTCCTACAAGGGCTTCAAGTGATCAAAATGTTTTTCATCACAAGAAACTTGGCTTAGCTTGCACAATGTGCAATTTGACCATGGAGTGATGTTTGATTGCTGGGTTGGTGTTCCTTTGTGCACCTTTGTAAATATTGCATTATAAATCTGCCATTTCCATCTTGTTAGATTAAAGTCTACCTCATTGCTCACTACTTCTACTGACACATGCCCATGTCCTGTAGCCAAACATTTCTTAAGGGAGTGCCATCTTTCACATTTTAGCAAGGTTTTAAATCTTTTCCTATGTGTTTTTTATATATCCAAGAAAAAACCTCCCATATTTCTTTGTGTGTTTAAATGTTTCCATGCAGATGTCCAGCAGCTGTTGGTGGTTAAAGAAGAGGTTTCCCCTGAGTGGAGCTCCAGCCTGTATGAGGAGGACCCAGAACCCCTCCACATAAAAGAGGAAAACAAAGAACTCTGGACCAGTCAGGAGGGAGAGCAGCTTAACAGGCTGAAGGAGGCTGATATCACCAGGTTCCCATTCATTGCCGTCACTGTGAAGAGTGAAGATGATGAAGATAAACCTCAGACTTTACAGCTTCATCAAAGTCAAAATGAGGACAGCAGAGCGGCAGAGCCTCCAGCCAGCAGCTCAGCAACACAGATAAAAGCAGAAACTGATGGAGAGGACAGTGGGGGATTTGAACCTGTCAGTAACCAAGGACCAGATAGTCATACACAGTTAAATACTGATGAAAAGGCTTCAGACTGTTCTGAGACTGATGTCAGTTCTGATGATTGGCAAGAACCTTTGTCAGGTTCTGGACCTGAAACTAAAGAGAGTGACAGTGGGTTGGAGGAGACCACGGCACCTGAGTCAGGTTCAAATGCTCCAAAATATATAGAAGCTCATGTAAATGATGTGGGATGTAGTGCTGGGGAAAGTCTTGAGACACACAGGAGAGTCCCCAGAGGAGATAAATCATTCAGTTGTGATGTTTGTGAAAAACTATTTACAGATCGAGGAAGTCTGAGGAGACACATGAGAGTCCATGCAGGAGTGAAACCATTCAGCTGTGACGTTTGTGGAAAGAGATTCATCCAGCAGGGACATCTTGAGACACACATGAGAGTCCACACAGGAGAGAAACCATTTAGTTGTTGTCATTGTGGGAAAGGATTTACAGAACAGGGAAATCTGAATAAACACATGAGAGTCCACACAGGAGAGAAACCATACGGCTGTGGTGATTGTGGAAAAAGATTTACACATCAGGGAGGCCTGAAGAGACACATGAGAGTCCACACAGGAGAGAAACCATTTGTTTGTGATGATTGTGGGACAAGATACAGCTTTAAGACAAATCTTGTTACGCACATGAGAGTCCACACAGGAGATCGCCCATTTGGTTGTGATGTTTGTGGAACAAGATTTAGCTTGAACACAAATCTTAAAAAACACATGAGAGTCCACACAGGGGAGAAACCATTTGGCTGTGATGTTTGTGGAAATAGATTTACAGAAAGGGGGAGTCTTAGGAGACACGCAAGAGTGCACACAGGAGAAAAACCATTTGGTTGTGTTGTCTGTGGTAAAAGATTTACACAACAGGGAACTCTGAAGACACACATGAGTGTCCATTCAGGACAGAAGTGTTCGGTTGCCGGGTTTATTGTAGAATAGATTCATTGTGCTTCATATTTCCATTGTATTTTGATGGGTCTTTCTCATATGTTTTTTTTAAATTAAAGCTTTTTTCATTACTATGTTTTACAGTGTGTCCACAAAATGCCTTTATTTGCCTTTAACTCTGCAGATTTACATTATAGACAGGTGCTTACATATCTCCTGTAAAATAAAAAATGTGTAATCTGTTCATTTTTAAATCATGTCAGAAAAAAACATTCAAAACCCTGCCTGTAAATGTATTTTGGGCTTGTCTGGAATAGGTGTTTTAGGATATGTTTAAATACATTTTTGGGAATAGGGTTAGGTAACGTTTTTTCCATATCTGAGTTGTATATTTCTTTAAAATTATAAGCGAAGAGCATCTGGACATTTACGTTTGCTCTCTAAGACTCTACAGATAAAAGGCCTCTTTGCTTTGCTTTAACATTATTATTTATCAAATATTTAGACTTGTTGCCAGCCAGTAATTTTTATTTTTAGTGTGAAAAGATTTATCCAAAAGAAAAATCTTGGGACACACAGGAGAAAAAAAACATTTAGCTGTGGTGACTGCGAGAAAAGATTCAGTCCGAGGAGAATTCTGGACAAATACATGGAAGCCAACACATGAGAGAAACCATATATATGCAATTTTTGCGTAAAAGATTTACACAACAGGGAAATATGAGAAAAACAGATGCAAGGCTTTCACAGGAGGCACACCACTTTGTTCTTTCATTTGTGGTACAAGAGTTAAAAGTCCACTCAGCCAAGAAACATTCTAATTGTAATGGTTTTTCTGTGAAAACTGTCTTTAATGTTGTTTTCCAATCTTTCATTGCATGTATTTTTTTTTTTGCTTTCTCTTGTGTTTATTTTGAATAAAATACTTCCTTGACGGCTATTTTTTCCTTTGTTGTTATCCGACCGAAAGAAATCCCTGTCTGAAAATGCTGCTCACCTCTACAGTTGCTCTGCATGTCTAATAATATATGTCTCAAAACATCCGCTGCTGCTGAGAAAGCTGTAATGGCATTATAAGTCATAATAAGCTATTCAGACTTGACTCTACATGTACAACATGCAGTCACAATGATTATGATCGAACAGAAAATGGCTAATTTGTCAGAAGGTAGATGGGTGAGATAGATACAGTTCTAGAACTGCCACATTACTGTGAAAAATTATACTGTTCTTAATCCTGACACTTTCCTCCCTACTCTAGATGAAGGCGAAGAAAGCAGACTGTATAATCAGAGATAAATATTGGTATGGGTTAGAGTGGGGGGTGTGAGGAAATTAACAGATAGTGGCTCATAAGAGGCTTTACTAATTTCCTGCCAAAATTGTGTGTGACTTGTCTTCTAACAACTCAGGTAAGAGTGTTTGAGTGAGTCTACATGCACCTCCAGAAAAATCTCTCACTCAATTGCAAACGGATTTCATTGAGCTAACTCCAAGTGAGGGAAAGAAATATTGCTTTGTAATTGTTGAAATGTTCCAATATAGGTTGAAGTTTTTCCCTTGAAACAAGATGCAAGCACTGTCACACAAGTATTGATCAAAGAATCTTGTCTTGAGGGGCAAGGTGTTCAAGGGGTAGGACTGAAACTTGGGAATGAGTCTATTTGAAAGTCTATGTGACAAACAAAATAAACACTTAGATTGACAGATTTTTGGCACATTTTTAATTTCTTACAAAGACAAAGACAAAACAAGAATTTATTTTAAAAATGAACATAATCCCCAGGGAAAGAAAAACAAGAACAGAAAAAACAAGTCATCCCCCTGAGAAGTTTCTAACCCAAGTAACTTTGATCTCGAGACTTGCATGTTGTGTGAATGTTTTCCCACATGAATCGCAATCAAATGATTACGAATCCTCTGTGAATTGTCAGAGACCTTATCTGAAAACTTTTACCCACAAACATATGTTTATTATCCTGTGTGGACTTTCATATGTGAACTAAGTTTAGCCTGAAAGGTAAATTTTTTCCCACACACATCACATCCAAATGCTATTTTTCTTGTGTGGACTCTCATGTGTCTCTTCATATTTCCTTGTTGTATAAATCTTTTCCCACAAACATCACAAGCAAATGGTTTCTCTCCTGTGTGTACTCTCATGTGTCTATCCTGAGTTTTCTTATGGCTAAATCTTGTCCCACAAATATGACAACTGAATGGTTTTTCTCCTGTATGGACTCTCATGTGTGAACTAAGATTTGCCTTAAATGTGAATTTTTTCCCACAGACATCACAACCAAATGGTTTGTTTCCTGTGTGGACTCTCCTGTGTGAACTAAGACTTGCCTGAAAGGTAAAATTTTTCCCACAAATATCACAACCAAATGGTTTCTCTCCTGTGTGGACTCTCATGTGTCTCTTCAGATTTCCCTGCTGTGTGAATCTTATCCCACAAACATCACAAGTATATGGTTTCTCTCCTTTATGGACTCGCATGTGTCTATTGTGAGTTTTCTTATGGCTAAATCTTGTACCACAAACATCACAACCAAATGGTTTCTCTACAACATTAGCACTCTTCTGCAAATCAGTCTCTGAACAGTCTGACCCCTTTTCATCAGTATACAATTGTGGATGACTATCTGGATCTCTGTTTGTGGAGGGTTCAGATCGTCCACTGTCCTCTCCATCAGTTTCTTTTTTTATTTGTGTTGATGACTCGCTGGCTGGAGGCTCTGCCTCTCTGTTGTCTTTGGTTTGGCTTCGATGAAGCTGTGAGGACTGAGATTTCTCATCATCTTCACCACTGAAAGCACTAAATGAGGACCTGGTGATGTCATCCTCCTCCAGCCCATTCAGTTCCTTGATACAGAGTTCTTCCTGTTCCTCCTTTACTTGTAGGGGCCCTTTGTCCTCCTGGTCCAGGCTCGGGCACCACTCAGGGGAAAACTCTTCTTTAATCTCCAACGGCTGCTGGGTATCTGAAGAAAACACTGAAAAACACAAGAAATGTTGGGAGCCATTTCCTTGGAAATTAATAACAAATCAAAAATCAATGTGAACTAATCAAGTGCATGAGAGATGGAGATCTCAGTAAGATCCAGGACAAGTTGAGTCCACTTACTTTTTCATGGTACAAAGAATCAAATCACCAAAGAATCTATTCCAATGAAAATTAGTAATTCCCACACAGGATCAAGCACAAGAACATGTTCAATTATAGAGAAGGTATTGAGCTGCAAGGTAGTCTTTACACCTTTACACCTCCAATTTTAATGTTTTTAACTATTTTTAGGTCTTTTGAGAACTAAAAATAGTCAAACAGAGACAAGCATCCTATTAATCATTATGTATGTTCATGTGGGTGTACATGAGCAAGCTTGCAGTATAACATTATGTTCACAAGTGTGTGGGCGTGTGTGTATATGTGTGTCAGCCTGTTTGAACACATTCTTTAAACTGAAAGTCACAAATTTCAATCAATTATACACCTCACCTGTGAATAAAGAGCAGCTCTTTGCTGTGGAGACCAGTTGTCTCTGTATACTTGAACCCATTTGTAAATTCTATAGAAAAACCTTGACTAAGGCAGATTCTTTTAACTGTTGTTTATTTTTCATGGCAACCACAATATACAAAAACAAAAAATAAACCCAGGAGGGCTCTCTTTAAACAATGAATAGAAACATAAGAGAAATGCATGTCTGACCTGAGAGAACGTTAATGTGTCTTGAGTCTTGCTTGTTGACTTAATCCTTTCCCACTAACCTCACAGTCAAATGGTTTCTCTACAGTGTGAACCCTCATGTGCTTTTTCAGATTTCCATGCTGTGCAACTAATTTTCCACAAATGTCACAAACATTTCTCTCCTGTGTGAACTCTCATGTGTGTCTTAAGATGACACTTCTGGATGAATCTCTTTCCACAAACATCACAAGCAAATGGTCTCTCCCCTGAGTGAATTTGCATGTGTATCTTCAGACTTCCCTGTCTTGTAAAGCTTTTCCCACAAGAACCACAACCAAATGGTTTCTCTCCTGTGTGAACTGTCCTGTGTCTCTTCAGACTTCCCTGTCTTGTAAAGCTTTCCTCACAATAATCACAAGCAAATGGTTTCTCTTCTGTGTGGAGCCTCATGTGTGAAGTAAGACTTGCCCGTTTCGCAAGTCTTTTCCCACAAAGCTCACAAGCAAATGGTTTCTCTCCTGTGTGGATTCTCATGTGTGTCTTCAGATGTCCCTGGTCGATGAATCTGTTCCCACAAACTTCACAAGCAAATGGTTTCTCTCCTGTGTGGACTTTCATGTGTCTCCTTAGATATGCCTGCTGCGTGAATCTGTTCCCACAAACATTACAAATAAACCATTTCGTTCTTCTGTGGACTGTCATGTGTGTCCTCAGACGTTTCCCTTTCCCAAATCTTTTTCCACAAACATCACATCCAAATGGTTTCTCCCTTGTGTGAACTCGCATGTGTAGAATAAGACTTGCCGGTTCCACAAATCTTTTTCCACAATCACTACAGCCAAATGCTTCCTCTCCTGTGTGGACTCTCATGTGTCTCTCTAGATTTCCCTGATATTTAAAGCGCTCCCCACAGTAATCACAACCAAATGGTTTCTCTCCTGCGTGGACTCTCATGTGTCCCTTCAGATGTCCCTGCTGCATGAATCTGTTCCCACAAACATCACAACTGAATGGTTTCTCTCCTCCGTGAACTCTCATGTGTCCCCTCAGACTTTGCCGGTCCCCAAATCTTTTTCCACAAACATCACAACCAAATGGTTTCTTTCCTGTGTGGACTTGCATGTGTCTCTTCAGATGTCCCTGCACGATGAATCGCTTCCCACAAACATCACAAGCAAATGGTTTCTCTCCTGTGTGAATTCTCATGTGTCTTTTCAGATGGCTCTGCTGGATGAATCTCTTCCTACAAACATCACAACTGAATGGTTTCACTCCGGTGTGGACTCTCATGTGCCTCCTCAGACTTGCCAGTGCTGTAAATCTTTTACCACAAACATCACAGCCAAATGGTTTCTCTCCTGTGTGAACTATCATGTGTCTCCTCAGACTTTGCCGGTCCCCAAGTCTTTTTCCACAAACATCACAACCAAATGGTTTCTCTCCTGTGTGGACTTTCATGTGGCTCTTCAGATGTCCTTGCTGATTGAATCTCTTCCTACAAACATCACAACTGAATGGTTTCACTCCGGTGTGGACTCTCATGTGCGTCCTAAGGGTTCCCAGTGCTGTATATCTTTTACCACAAGCATCACAACCAAATGGTTTATCTCCTTTCAGAATTCTTTCCCCAGCATCCAAAGCACTGTCACTCTCTTTAGTTTCAGGTCCAGAATCTTGCCACTCACCAGAACTGACATCAGTCTCAGGACAGTCCGAACCCTCTTCATCAGCATTTAACTGTGGATGACTTTCTGGTTCTTGATTCCTGGCAGGTTCAGATCCTACACTGTCCTTTTCATCAGTTTCTGTTTTTATCTGTGTTGTTGAGCTGCTGGCTGGAAGCTCTGCCTCTCTGTTGTCCTCAGTTCGGCTTTGATGAAGCTCTGAACGCTGCGGTTTCTCTTCATCATCTTCAGTCTTCACAGGAACAGCAGTAGATGGGAACCTGGACATATCAGTCTCCTTCAGTCCATTAAGCTGCTCTCCCTTCTGACTGGTCCAGTGTTCTTCCTGTTCTTCCTTTATGTGTAGGGGCTCTGGGTCCATCTGTTCCTGGCTAGGGCACCACTCCGGGGAAACCTCTTCTTTAATCACAAACAGCTGCTGGACATCTGAGGGGAACATTGACACACACACACAGAAATGTTGGGAGCCATTTCCTAGGGCATTAATAACAATTAAAAATCAATAAGAACTAAACAATTGCATGAAAGATGGAGTTCTCAGAAGGATCCAGGACTAGATTAGTCCACTTACATTTCATGGTACAAAGAATCAAATCCCCAAAGAATCACTTCCAAAGAAAATCAGTAATTCCCACACAGGATCCAGGACAAAAACATGTTCAATCATAATGATGGTATTACGCAGCAAGGTAGTCTTTACACCTTCTTTTCACATCATTTTCTTCTAATTTTCCATTCTTTATTCTCAACAAACTTTACTTATTTAGTCAACTGCAACATTTTTGGTGCCACTCTAGATTCACTGTCTCTTCAGATGTCCCTGCACGATGAATCGCTTCCCACAAACATCACAACCAAATGGTTTCTCTCCTGTGTGAATTCTCATGTGTCTCTTCAGACTACTCTGTTGCATGAATCTCTTCCTACAAACATCACAACTGAATAGTTTCACTCCAGTGTGGACTCTCATGTGCCTCCTCAGACTTGCCGATGCTGTAAATCTTTTTTTTTTTCCCTAATTTTCCATTCTTTATTCTCAACAAACTTTACTTATTTAGTCAACTGCAACATTTTTGGTGCCACTCTAGATTGACTTAGTGTGAACTTGTGACAACAGCAGGACAAAATAATTTTTGAGCGACCCAAAACAGTTAAAAATCAGGGCGAGCAGCGTGTGCAAAAAGCACAAGCTGTGCACAAAACAGGACACAAAGGTGGAGAGGCAATCCTTGCATTATATCTGTTGTTCTTTAGTTAATGTGTGAGTTATTTTTAAATTATTTGTTCAGAATTCTTCATTTTGTATAATTCATTAAATAAAATATTGTTCTATTGTTACACATTGTCTATTCTATTTAGTAGTTACAACTTAAGAACAATTTATGACCGCAAACAGAAATAGTGCTACTTTTCAGGGATTGACAAGGGACAAGGGATTTAATGTTTTCTTTTATTAAGATCTTAACATTTACAACTATTTGCCAAAATTACAGCATTATTATTCACTATTAACAAAAACAATTGTCATTAAAAACAGTATTATAACAGTTATAGATGATGGACAGTAACAGGCTGAGCAGGAGTCCCTGCAGTGCTGCTGGGCTGGATGGTGTCAGTGGGACATCATCTGGGTCGGTACTAAGGGTGTTTGGGGGTCCTGTCTCCTCTGTCCACCACATCATCCATCAACTAGGTCTGCGGTTCTGACTCGATAGACGGCTGCCATGTCATTAAGAATGTTTTAAGAAAGAGGCAAGAATGACAATTTAATAATAATTATAATAATAATAATAATAAAAATAATAATAATTGTTATAAATCATTCCAACAAACAAAAATACTAAACTAAAATACAATTTAAACAGGAATAACGCCTTTAAAATTAAAATAAAACCATACGTGGTGATCAGCAGTTTATATGTCAGCATTAACCTAATGTATCGGTATGTTTTTACCCCTAACTGTTAGCTAGCTAATAATGATAATATTGATAACATTATGTGGATTCAATAACAGGTTTACCTCTCCACGGTCCTCTCAGCCGGACATACACCAGAGCCATTTCTCCTCTAACTCCACAAGCAGGAGGATTAGAAAAGAAATCAGGAACTCCTGCAGCTCGAACCGATCTGACAGTCAAACTTTACTTTACAGTTTAACGGATCTGGGCTGCATACATCGTGACGTACGTGTAGGGGCGGGAACATCTGGTGACGCAACCAGGAAATGCTCCGAAGGGTAGACTGTCCCATTTAAACAAAGTTGACGCGGCCTGCGGGGCCACACTGAAGTACACTCCTTCGGGAAGACCGCAAAGTGCGGGTCCTTGACGTGTGCAGACCCTGATTCGGGACACAGCTACAGTCTGTGTGGAGTTTTAATAGGCTGTGTTGATTTTGGGGTTTTGAACAGCCGTCGGCATTCACACACTTCCGCAACCGCAACGTCCGCAAAAGTCCGGACATTTGGATGCAGTCTAAGTCGCTTACTTGTATATAAGATGGTTGTGTAGGAGATGTGGGTGGTGGTGTACCTGAGCTGGAGGGTGAACTCTGTCGGAGTCTTTTGTTGCTCCGAGTCGAGCGGGTTATTCCCGTGTTCGCTCCGGCTGTATCGTCCTCGTTCATGATTCAGATTCTGTAGAAACACCCGTCGATGTTTTGTTCCGGTTGCTGCGGTGCTGTGGTCCGGTTTATAGTGAAGAAGAAACAGTAGATGAAGAAAAATAGAAAAGAAACCAAAGTTTTATGACGGAGGAGAGAAGCTCGGACAGATAGGCGCCGCCATCTTGGATCTCGTACGGTCTCGCGAGGGTTGTGTTCCCAGTTGTGCAGAGATCTCACGAGAGACACAGGAAACAGGATAATAAATACAAACTGAGATCTCGCTTCTTTCTTCTTCTTCTTCTTCTTCTTCTTCTTCTTCTGGTTTTACAGCGATTGGCATCCAGCTTAATGGTGCATTACAGCCACCTTCTGCTCCGGAGATCCCTGTTCTCTGACAATTAATCAATACCTTCATGTAATGGAATGTATTTGTTTCTAAATACACAGAATAGAACAAATCAAATTAAGTTTACGCCTCAGCTGAACAGATATAAGTCATAGTCTCACATGACTTCTCACCTGTTCATTGATCGGAACAGTGAATTATATTGGTCAATAGTTTGTTTGATGTAAATTCCAATAATAATGAAATTTTAAAGTGCACAGCTTAGGACACATACAACAAGTCTTATTTCTTCTCACTGTAACCTGCTGATGGGTTGAAGTGTGGTGGAGTGGATGGCGCTCAACTGCAGCACCAACATGCAGCAACTAAAAATAACATAAGATAATAATTAAATAAATAAATGTCTGAACACATCTTGAATGTGTATGGTCAACTCTCATTTCAAACAAGGGAATACAGATTACATATGCTGACCATCTTTCAGATCTGTGTCTCTTCTTCCACCCTTCTTCCACTAAGGATTCCTGCCAGTTTCTCACAGGGTTGTAGAAGATTTTAGAAATAGTGAGGTCATGCGTCATTTTGAGAGTTTCGACAGAAGCCTGCATTCAACAGAATATAAGTGCCATTTTAAAATCACAAAGTTTCATGTCAGGTTCTTATTGCATTATAATCACCTTCACTGTTGAACAAACTGACTGGAGCCAGGAACAATGTTGTTTTTATCATTTGTTTTTCTTTCATGCCTGGGTGTGAGGTATGTGTTTTTTTCAGATTTCCGTGCTGTGCAACTCATTCGCCAAAAACATAAACATTTCTCTTTTGTGGAGACTTGTATGTCTCTTCAGACCTCCCTGATGTGAAAATCTTTTTATACAATCGCCTCAGCCAAATGTTTTTTATTTCTCATTGTACTCTTATGTGTCTCTTCAGATTTCCCTGACTTATAAAGATTTCCCCACAATTAACAAATGGTTTGACTCCTGTGTGTACTTTCATTTGTCTCTTCCGAATTTCCTCTTGTGAAGCTTTCCCAAGAAACTTTCTCTTTGTTGTGGACTCGCACGTGTCTGTGCGTTTTCTTAAAGTTAAATCTTGTCTGACAAACATCACAACCAAATGGTTTCTCCACAACTTGTGCAGCCTTCTGCAAATCAGTCTCCAAACAGTTTAAAGAGAATAAAGAGCAGCTATTTGCTGTGGAGACCAGTTGTGTCTGTATACTTGAACCCACTTGCAAATGCTGTAGAAAAAAAATTATACCGAGACAGATTCTTGTAACTGTTCTTTATTTTTCATGGCAACCACAAATGTCACAAACATTTCTCTCCTGTGTGGACTCTCATGTGTCTCTTCAGACTTCCCTGTGTTGTAAAACATTTCCCACAATAGCCACAACTAAATGGTTTCTCTCCTGTGTGAACTAGCATGTGTCTCTTCAGATTTCCCTGTCTTGTAAACCTTTCCCCACAATTAACACAAGTAAATGGTTTCTCTCCTGTGTGGACTCTCTTGTGTGTACTAAGGCTTTTCCGTTGTGCAAGTCGTTTTCCACAAGCGCCAGAGCCAAATGGTTTCTCTCTTGTGTGGACTCTCATGTGTCTAGTTAGATGGCTCTGCTGGATGAATCTGTTCCCACAAACATCACAAGCAAATGGTTTCGCCCCTGTGTGGACTCTCATGTGCCTCCTCAGACTTTCCCCTTCCCCAAATCCTTTTCCACAAATATTACAACCAAATGGTTTCTCTCCTGTGTGGACTCTCATGTGTCTCTTCAGATTTCCCTGACATCTAAAGCTTTCCGCACAGTAACTACAACCAAATGGTTTCTCTCCTGTGTGGACTCTCATGTGTCTCTTCAGATGTCCCTGCTGGATGAATCTCTTCCTACAAACATCACAACTGAATGTTTTCTCTCCTGTGTGGAATCTCACATGTCTCTTCAGATGTCCCTGCAGGATGAATCTGTTCCCACAAACATCACAAGCAAATGGTTTCTCTCCTGTGTGAACTCTCATGTGTCCCCTCAGACTTTGCCGGTCCCCAAGTCTTTTTCCACAAACATCACAACCAAATGGTTTCTCTCCCGTGTGGACTCTCATGTGTCTCTTCAGATGTCCCTGCCGAATGAATCTCTTCCTACAAACATCACAACTGAATGGTTTCACTCCTGTATGAATGCTCATGTGTCTCTGCAGACCTTGCCGGTCCCCAAGTCTTTTTCCACAAACATCACAACTAAATGGTTTCTCTCCTGTGTGGACTTTCATGTGTCTCTTCAGATGTCCCTGCCGGATGAATCTCTTCCTACAAACATCACAACTGAATGGTTTCACTCCGGCATGGATTCTCATGTGCCTCCTCAGACTTCCAAGTACTGTAAATCTTTTACCACAAACATCACAACCAAATAGTTTATCTCCTTTCAGAACTCTTTCACCAGCATTACATCCAACATCACTTACAGGAGTTTCCATGTTTTTCTGAGCATTTAAAGCCGAATGGGGCGTCCTGGTCTCCTCCGACCCACTGTCACTCCCTTTAGTTTCAGGTCCAGAATCTTGCCACTCACCAGAACTGACATCAGTCTCAGAACAGTCTGAACCCTCTTCATCAGTATTGAGCTGTGGATGACTATCTGGTTCTTGGTTCCTGGCAGGTTCAGATCCTCCACTGTACTCTTCATCAGTTTCAGTTTTTATCTGTGTTTTTGAGCTGCTGGCTGGAAGCTCTGCCTCTCTGTTGTCCTCAGTTTGGCTTTGATGAAGCTCTGAACGCTGCGGTTTCTCTTCATCATCTTCAGTCTTCACAGGAACAGCAGTGGATGGGAACCTGGACATATCAGTCTCCTTCAGTCCATTAAGCTGCCCTCCCTTCTGACTGGTCCAGTGTTCTTCCTGTTCTTCCTTTATGTGTAGGGGCTCCGGGTCCATCTGTTCCTGGCTAGGGCACCACTCCGGGGAAACCTCTTCTTTAATCGCAAACAGCTGTTGGACATCTGAGGGGAACATTGACACATACACACAGAAATGTTGGGAGCCATTTCCTAGGGCATTAATAACAAATTCAAAATCAATAAGAACTAAACAACTGCATGAAAGATGGAGCTCTCAGAAGGATCCAGGACTAGAGTGAGTCCACTTCTTGTGACAACAGCAGCATAACATTACAGTTACAAATCTGCGTGTGCAAAATGTGCAAGCTGCGCACAAAACAGGGCAACAGCACAAAGGTGGAGAAGCAAAGAGAAGATTTCAGTGCTCGAGGCACAAAAACTGCTTCTGGACAGTTTTATTTGTTGCTCAAACACAAACAGGTGAGCATGTAGAAGAGAGAAAGTACAACTAATTCCGTTGTATCATAATATGCCATGATATGGATTAGAACAGTAGTGGAATGGGGCTATTCACTGTAATGAACTGTGTACTAACCCTAGCTCTGCACAATAAAGCTGATGGTCTCAAACACATCAAGAAGGCAAGAACCTACACAATCAACTGAAAAGCATTCCAGGTGACTACCTCGTAAATATGACTGAGAGAATGTCGTAAGTGTGCAAAGCTCATCAAAGCAAAAAGTGGCTACGTTGAAGAATGTAAAACATAAATCATATTCTGGTCTATTTAAACTCCTTCATGTTTACTATGAAAGCGAGATTATCCTTTAAAGTAATGACGTGGAAGCTTGATATTTGGTGCAGAAGACTGGCGAAAGTTCCGAGTGCAAAACGGATGCTGATCTGATAAACCAAGATCACAGATGGTCTGTGTGGAGTTTAAATAGTCTGTGTTGATTTTGGGTTTTGAACAGCCTTCAGCATTCACACACTTCCGCAACCGCAGCGTCCGCAAAAGTCCAGACATCTGGATGCAGCCTGTGTCCTCTGTACAACATGACGGTGTAGGAGATGTGGGTGGTGGTGTACCTGAGCTGGAGGGTGAACTCTGTCGGAGTCTTTTGTTGCTCCGAGTCGAGCGGGTTATTCCCGTGTTCGCTCCGGCTGTATCGTCCTTGTTCATGATTCAGATTCTGTAGAAACACCCGTCGATGTTTTGTTCCGGTTGCTGCGGTGCTGTGGTCCGGTTTATAGTGAAGAAGAAACAGTAGATGAAGAAAAATAGAAAAGAAACCAAAGTTTTATGACAGAGGAGAGAAGCTCGGACAGATAGGCGCCGCCATATTGGATCTCGTACGGTCTCGCGAGGGTTGTGTTCCCAGTTGTGCAGAGATCTCACGAGAGACACAGGAAACAGGATAATAAATACCATAGACATATAAAGAGTAGACGCCGCAACGGCTGCCGGGCAGGGAGAAATGCGGCGGCCATCTTGGGGCGGTCATTCTACTCCGAGTTGAATGAATGTAGGCTACTAAGAAGAACATATCATTGACCTGATATGAGTCTATATATGATTTATATATATTTTCATATTCTCTGATATATAAATCTATCTATCTATCTATCTATCTATCTATCTATCTATCTATCTATCTATCTATATATATATATATATATATGAATCATATTGATACTCTACATGATTTATATATATTTTCATATTCTCTGATATATAAATGTATGTATGTATCTATCTATCTATCTATCTATCTATATATGTATCTATTACATATATGGATAGATATATATTATTTATATTTTTTTTCATATTCTCTGATATATAAATGTATATATAATATATATATGAACATATTGATACTCTACATGATTTATATATTTTTAATTTTCTCTGATATATAAACGTATCTATAATATATGTGTGTGTGTGTGTGTGTAAATATATATATATATATATATATATATATATATATATATATATATATATATATATATATATATATATATATATATATATATATATAAATATATGTATATAGAGAGAGAGAGCCTATATGATTTCTGTTGTGTTTATAGTGTTTGCAAAATACCTATCATACATAACATATATAATGAATAAAATACGCCGGCCAGTTTCTATATCAGAGTTACGATTGATTAAATGCGCTGACACCTAATCGCGCCTGCTGAACAGATTACACTGAGTGGAACGGGTGACCGCCCCAAGATGGCCGCCCCAATTCTCATCAGCGCCAACAGGCAGCAGCGTTCGACGCGGCGTCTACTCTTTATATGTCTATGATAAACACAAACTGAGATCTCGCTTCTTTCTTCTTCTTCTTCTTCTTCTTCTGGTTTTACGGCGATTGGCATCCAGCTTAATGGTGCATTACCGCCACCTTCTGCTCCGGAGATCCCTGTTCTCTGACAATTAATCAATACCTTCATGTAATGGAATGTATTTGTTTGTAAATACACAGAATATAACAAATCAAATTAAGTTTACGCCTCAGCTGAACAGATATAAGTCATAGTCTCACATGACTTCTCACCTGTTCATTGATCGGAACAGTGAATTATATTGGTCAATAGTTTGTTTGATGTAAATTCCAATAATAATGAAATTTTAAAGTGCACAGCTTAGGACACATACAACAAGTCTTATTTCTTCTCACTGTAACCTGCTGATGGGTTGAAGTGTGGTGGAGTGGATGGCGCTCAACTGCAGCACCAACATGCAGCAACTAAAAATAACATAAGATAATAATTAAATAAATAAATGTCTGAACACATCTTGAATGTGTATGGTCAACTCTCATTTCAAACAAGGGAATACAGATTACATATGCTGACCATCTTTCAGATCTGTGTCTCTTCTTCCACCCTTCTTCCAATAAGGATTCCTTCCAGTTTCTCACAGGGTTGTTGCCAAGATTTTAGAAATACTGAGGTCATGTGTCATTTTAAGGGTTTAATTAACACAACACATACAGGAAAACTGAGCCAGCATTCAACAGAAGATAAGAGCCATGTTAAAATCACAAATGTTCATGTCAGGTTCTTATTGTTTCATAATCACCTTCACTGTTAAACAAACTGAGGAGAAGAGAAATACTGCAGTGTGGAGGAGTGTGAGGTATGTGTTTTCTCAGATTTCTGTGCTGTGCAACTTGTTCACCAAAAACATAACAAACATTTCTTTTTTGTGTCTCTCATGTGTCTCCCCTGTCTTGTAAAGCTTTCTCCACAATTACCACAAACAAATGGTTTCTCTCCTGTGTGGACTCTCATGTGTCTATTCAGATGGCTCTGCTGGATGAATGTCTTCCCACAGACATCACAACCAAATGGTTTCTCTCCTGTGTGAACTCGCACGTGTGTTTCGAGAGCTCCCTGTCATGTAAACCTTTTTCCACAATTACCTCAGCCAAATGATTTTGCACTGGTATCATCAGTATTTAGTTGATGATGACCATCTGGTGCTTGACTCCAGGCAGGTTCAGATCCTCCACTATCCCCCTCCATCATTTTCTGTTTTTATGTGTTGCTGATCTGCTGGCTGGAGGTTCTGCCTCTCTGTTGTCCTCAGTTCGGCTTTGATGATTCTGTGAATTCTGCAGTTTCCCTTCATTATCTTCACTCTTCACAGTGACAGCAGTGAATGTGAACCTGGTGATATCCGCCTCCTCCGTCCCATTAAGCATCTCTCCCTCCTGACTGGTCCAGAGTTCCTCCTGTTCCTCTTTAATATGTAGGGGCTCTATGTCCTCCTGGTCCTGGCTACAGCACCGCTCAGGGGGAACCTCTTCTTTAATCACAAACTGCAGTCGGACACCTGCATGAAACATTGAAATACACAAAGAAATGTTGGCAGCCATTTTCTCAGAAAATAATGGAAAAAAAGAGAAATAAATAAAAACTAGGGAAAAAATAAAAAAAGGAAACAGGACAAAAACACAAAGATGCACACCATCGTCAACAAGCAGTCAGGTGGCCTTTGTTATACGGGAAACATTTTGGCACAACATCAGAAAGAAGCATATCAATATCTGGGAAATGTGGCATTTAAAAAAATATTAATAAATCAAGCAAACCTACCCATAATTCATCCAACATCACTGCCACATTATTAGTGTGGTGATCGATCAGGAATAGTTCCATTCACGCACACTTTTTCTATGGAGAAAAAAATCATCTTAGAATTTAGAAGAAAATGTAAACAATGAAATTAGAACAGGTGAAGGTGACTAGAAGTGAAATCACAGAAAACCAAGACAGGGATTGTGTGTATGTCTTATTTATTAGGCCTACTAAACTGCTGACAAAGGACAACTCTTCAGCACAAACAAATACAATGACAAGACAGCAAACAAATTATTAATTATAAACTTCAGGACTCTCAAAAATGCAATAGATAAATAGAACTACCACTTGGCGGTAATATGCCTTCATTATAAAGAAGGTACAGCTCCTAAGAAGCTACAATTTGGTACAAAAACCCTTTGACTTCACAATATGTCAGGTTGCACATTTGACCTCCATATCTGATCAGTTCATGCTTGAGGTCCAAGTGTAGGTTTGTGCTAAATTTGACTAAATTTTTCTCATAGCGATCTTGAGATATCACATTCACAAGTTGTGACGTTTCAGTTACCTTTGACCTCAAAAATCTAATCAGGGCATCCTCGAGTCACAGTGGACATTTGTGCAAAGTTTGAAGAAAATCCCTCAATGCATTCTCGAGATATCACGTTCACGGTACTGGCCCGTACACCAGCAGAGGCATACAAATGAATGAATGGAATGAATGAAAGAATGAATATGGTTGGAAATGGCCATCACTATAGCAGCTGGTGACATTGTTGGTACATTTAGAATAGCGTTTTTGATAAGAATCCAACTGTCATTTCCAAACTGACCCAGTTAGTAAACAAAGGAATGTATTTTTACTTGGGTGGCCCGTGAGTTGGCTCAGAAAGCTAAAGAGATGTGTTGCAGATAATTCTGTGCGTGGGTTAAGTGCAGAGGACATGGCATGAAATTTAGATTCCCAATGATGACAGGATGGGTTCTTATCACTGGCAACACATTTACAGTGACAGCCTTTTCCATACAAAGTTGAGAAGGAAATTCAGAAATAAAACCAACCAGTGCAGAATTACCTGTAGCAGTTTGTAAAGAATTACTTTAGAATTTCAACCTAGATCAACTTTGAGCTTTTGTCTTTTGAATGATAGCAAACTTCTTACATAGTAGAGAATATCACATATACACATTCTTACAATAAGAAAAGTAACACTGTAGCAGTCAAGTTCTTGAAAAAGAGCTCTTTGTTTGGGAAGAGGGAACGTTCGTGAATTCCTCAGAACGGGGAAATGGAAGTGCATGTATAAAAGGGCCTCTCAAAATTCCTGTGAAGTTCTCTTTTTAGACACACTTAGACTGCAGTTCAGTTTTTCAGTTCCATGAGTTAGGCAGTAAGGTCTAATATTTTCCTTTCAATCGGATTTGCAGAATCTTTCACTCTTTTGCATGGAATTCCAAGTAGGTTTACAACTGGTCACACCTGAGTATCTGTCCCCTGCTGTGATAGGGTGTCTAGGTGTTGTCAATGGAACATTCACAGCCTTTACAGAGCCATTTGGTGGAGGAGAAACTTTGATTATCTCAAACTATGTGAACCTTCATGTGTTTCTTCACATTTCCCTGTTGTGTAAACCTTTTCCCACAAACATCACAGCCAAATGGTTTCTCTCCAGTGTGGACTCGAATGTGTTTCTTCAAACTACTTTGTTCTACAAATCTTGTACCACAAACATCACAACTAAATGGTTTCTCTCCTGTGTGAATTCTCATGTGTGTCTTAAAATGCGTCTGCTGATTAAATCTTTTACCACAAACGGAGCAGCCAAACGGTTTATCTCCTGTGTGGATTCTGACGTGTCTCCTCAGACTTCCCTGCTCTGTAAATCTTTTACCACAAACATCACAACCAACTAGTTTCTCTCCTGTGTGGACTCTAACATGTGCCTTAAGATCTCCCTGTTGTGTAAATCTTTTCCCACAAACATCACAACCAAATGGTTTCTCTCCTGTGTGGATCCTCATATGTGTCTTAAGATCTCCCTGTTGTGTACACCTTTTCCCACAAACATCACAACCAAATGGTTTCTCTCCTGTGTGGACTCTCATGTGTCTCTCAAGATTTTTCTTCAGGCTAAATCTTGTTCCACAATCAACACAGCCAAATAGTTTCTCTCCTGTTTGGACTCTGATCTTTGAATCTGTCTTTTCTTTCACTCCAACACATTTATTTATATCCAAACAGCTGGAGGACCCTTTCCCAAAATCACACATTATGTGTCTCTGAAGAGAACTCTTGTAGTGAAATCCTTTACCAAACATAAAGCAGCTGACAGACTTTTTTTCAGCGTTACATCCCACATCACTTACAGGGGCATCCTTATATTTCAGAGCATTTACACCTGAATCAGGTGCCCTATTCCTTTTCCAATCACTATCACTGTCTTCAGTTTCAGGTCCAGAATTGGACAAAGGTTCTTGCCAACCATATCTGACTTCAGTCTCTGCCTCGTCATTAGCATTTTGTTGAGGATGACTACCTGCATCTTGGTTCCTGGCAGGTTCAGATCTTCCATAGTCCTCTCCATCGATTTCTGTCTTAATCTGAGTCGCTGAGCTGCTGGCTGGAGGCTCTGCCTGTCGGATGTCCTCAGTTTGGCTCTGATGAAGTAGCGATGTCTGAGGGTTCTCTTCATCATCTTCACTCTTCACAATGACAGCAGTGAATGTTAACCTGGTACTATCAGCTCCCTCCAGCTCATTAAGCTGCTGTCCCTCCTGACTGGTCCAGAGTTCCTCCTGTTCCTCTTTTATGTGTATATACCCTCGGTCTTCCTGGTGCAGGTTGGGGCTCCACTCAGAAGAAAACTCTTCTTTAATCACCAACAGCTGCCGGACTCCTCGAGGAAACACTGAAACACACACAGAAAAGTTGGCAGCAAGTTTCTAGGAAGTTAATTGTTATAAAATTACAACAAAAAAGGATAAATCAATGAAATTAACCAAACAGAAGTTAGTGTTTCCACTTGTAACACCGTCCAAAAAAGCAAAAACAAAATGATCACAAAAGGAAACGTGGCAGTTCTTAGAGGTCGTGTGACCTAATGACTAAAATCAATATCACAACTCTCAATGAAAAATCCAAATGTCTATTTCAATACCCTTCCTAATTGGAGAGACACCAAAAAAGACCCATTATCGTCTCTCTTTCATTCTGCAAAGGAACAAACTGTTAAAACGATGCCATGAATGTGTGTTTTTTGTCACGTTGATATTGTGACAGAAGCCTCAATCACAGCTGTGGCCCAGACATTGTAAACATGTTGAGTATTTGCCTCAGTTTGCCTTGTAGTCACTGCTGACTTTTCTTACGTGATGAAATATCAAACATCCTGCAGGCTGCTGCAGCTGAAACAGAATCTACAGCTTTAGGATGCTTGTGGCTTCAGGTGAGAGACAACAGATCTAACCGACAGGTCTGAGTGACGTCGTTTGTTTTGCTAGAAGACTAAGACATTCACGGACACTGCAAAAGATAAAGGTGCTGTCTTTTATATGTTAACACTGAACAAATATACTTAATGTCGCAAGTATTTAGCAACACAAAACGTCCAGCAAGTGGTGATGAAGTGTTGGTTTGGACCCTCAGACCTCCCGCAAGAAGCGTGAAGTCCGGACATGGAGCCTGAGTCGCTTACCTCTGTACAACGCGGTGGTGTAGGAGGTGTGGGAGGTGGTGTAGGAGGTGTGGGTGGTGGTGTAGGAGGTGTGGGAGGTGGTGTACCTGAGCTGGAGGGTGAACCCGGTCCGGAGCTGGCTTTATCTGTTTCCGTGTCGGCTGTGTCGTCCGTGATCATGATGCAGATTCTGTGAAAACACTGGTGGATGTTTCGCTCCGGATCTTTTGGTTTGTGGTCCAGTTTGGGGGTAAAAAGGGGAAACTGTAGATGAAGTGATATAGAAAAGAAACAAAAAGGTTTTCTTCTTAAACGTTTCCGGACAAAAATGTTTTATGTCCGAAAAGTTTAGTTAGTTACTTTAACAGTCTGACAGCACGGGGGCGCCATCTTGGATCTCGCACTGTCTCGTGAGAGTTGCGTTCAGAGTCTCGCAGTATTGCCAGATCTCGCGAGAGAAACAACCAACCCTTTCCTTCAGTGGATGGAGGAAGATGCTGCTTGATTAACTTACTCCTCACATACAGTATATTAATACATTTATTTACATTTCTTTACAAAACATTTCAGAAATACTGGAGTTTGTGGTTTTACATCTTTCTTTCTTTTTTAAAAAACTTTTTAAAAGAAATAAAACAAATCCAGCGTGCCAACACACAATGAGGACATATAACACGAGTCTGTAAAAATGTAAAGGAGCTGAAATATTAAGCTAAAGATTTTCACCTTAATGTGTGATGAAAACTGATTTCATGAATTTAGTGTCAAAAAAAAATTTCTTTAGGAACTGATATCGAAATCAAGGTATTGGTATCAATATAATCAGATATCAATCAAATATTTTTAACAAAACCCAGCCCTACTTGAACATGGTATATTATCTGGACCAGCAGACTTTTCCACATCCACTGTGTTTACTGACAGTGGCGTGTCCTCTGGAGCCGGAGAAGGAGCAGTTATACTTCCTGTTTACATCCACTGAAACATTCTGTGGTTCCATTATGTCTAATGGGGAAACATTGCCTCAGATTACTGAGACCAAAGACAAATGAACAAAGAGGTGGTTGGTCCTTCCGTTCACCCAGCCCTCTTCCAGTGAGAGCTAATATATACTGAGGTGACTGGGATGCACATTAGCTGTAATCCTGACAGACTTCATGTTCTCACTGGTCCTGCAGTCATGATGCTCGCTGGCTTCCTCCTTCTTCTCCTCCTCACAGGTAAGATGTCTCTCATCCTCACAGTGTCTCTGTCGCTCCGGATATCCACAAACCTCTGTGAACAGCTGTCTCAATTAGTGAAGTCTGAGGCTAATCAAGAGCGACATGGACGTAGTTTCTGAAGAGGTGTTGTGTGTTTTTTAAAACGTGATGCTTCATGCTGTGAGCATCTCGAAATAAAAGTCCATCCTCCAAATAAACTGAAAACTATCTGAATCACTAGATACTACAAGAAGTTAAAGTGGTCACACAATCCTTAATCAACCCTAATGAGGCATCGTACGTTTGTTAGAAACAGTTTTCTCAGCATCATGTGTATTATGCTATTATTAACACTTAAATGTTATTAATACAGTTATGTCTGGGCTGTAAATGACACATCATTCTTCCATTCAGTATTTTTGTGCAAACATGTACACTCTAAATAAAATATTCTCATCATTCATGGGCATATGAACATTATGTGTTACATTATTTGTAAAAATGTTCAAGGTAATACATTGCTGATTCTTATTATATTTGATCTTGCACAGAATTCATTTGATGGATGAATGATGAATGAATCCAGACACAGATGATACATACAATGATTTTCTCAAAGAGAAGTCAACAAAATAACTTAACGCAAAGCTGCTCCGAGGTTCCAATTTAAAGTCAAAATTAAAACTACAGTAATCAGCATCATATTTCCTGATTTCTTTTTGTTTAAAGCCAACCTCTCTGACAGATAATGTGTCGTGATGTTTCCTCTGTAGATGGAGAATCATCCAACAGTAACTGCAGTTATCGGGATCTTTATCAGTTTTTAAAGTCAGAAGGTGTTGGGACGAACATCATGATCCGGCCGGTTAAAAACCACACATCACCCACTGTGGCAGAACTACTTGCACAAATCTATTCCGTCCTAGATGTGGTAAGTGTTTTCTTACGATTATAAATTAATTATTAATGCTTCTGTCAGAAAGATTATTTTCATTGCTCTGGTGCTTTTCTTTTTCCTGTTGTGAAACCCTGGTACTGAAGAAGCAGATTACACTGTATGTGGACTGAGAATGACGATTAATTGTATCTGATCGGTACATGGCAGCTGACTGGTTCAAATTGGCAGATCCAAATCCAGCCTACAGGAAGAATTTGTAAGATATGGCCAGAATTTTGGTTTGAATCAGTCACAAAATAAATCAAGTGAGTGTGAAAAAGTGGTGATATGATGTCAAAGACATCTTTGGCAGTGCAGAGATGTCTTGCTGTACTAACCAGCTAGCCCCGGCCCGTCCTGTCTCATAATACCAGTCCTAAAGCTCACGTAATTTCAGCCGGCAGATGAATGCCAGAAGTTGTCCCGTCTTACTAATTAAGACTCATTTTTCATTGTCTTGTGCTCACAAATTGCACCTTAAATAATATCTTAACTTTGTCAGTTAATGAAACAACAATATATTTTGTACAATGTTGGTAGTTGTTTGTGAATTCTACCTTTAGTTAAGATTCAACATAATTTGTTTAGTCTGCTGCCTGTTCTAAACTGTGTTACATGAACTCTGATGTAGTAAGTTGTATTAACACTGGATTTGGCTTTCAACTCATATTTCTTTGTTCATAGAACGAGAGGGAACAGAAATTTGTTTCCTACATTTGGATTTATTTGGTGAGTCCCGTCTGAGGAAGAAAACATTTTGAATTCTCATCTGGGAAAATCACATTTATTTTGTTAGAATTAAATTTTCTCCCTGTTTTTTCTTGTTTTTTCTTGGTAGAAATGGCGAGATGAGTACATATCTTGGAATCCTGAGGATTTCTGTGGTATTGAGCGCATTTTTCTTTCTAACGACCAACTGTGGAAGCCAGATATAATTATTGAAGAGATGTAAGTGTATGCACACTGGTTACAGCCTCAGTCCTTATATGATTATGATTATCTTTATGATTATGATTATGATTATCATTTTATGAGAACAACATAAAATTGAGTATATACACTCCTGAACACAATCTTAAGACCGGGGGAAAATTACAAGCATTTGCATTTGGCGGTGGTGGATTGTAACCAGGTTGTAAGTAGAGTTTCAAAATGCAAAGATGCAAGAAGTAAATAGAAGCACTTGTAATAGTAAAGTAACAGAAGCAAAAGACCAAAAATATGGTTACAGTGGATGAACAGCCTGCTTTTCAATAAATGTAGTTTTCAATAAATTTACTACTTTATATTTTTTGTCTTGGGAATGTCAGAAACGCTGTAAGAGCAGCCAGAGCTCACTGCTAGTTTTGAGCAATTCACAGCCACAGGAGCGAGTTGGTGGATGAGCTTCCCCCCCTGCTGCAAGAGCCGACAGACACCTGCCTCACAGCAGATGCCTACACTGAGCGGCAGCCCGAACCTGGAAACATGACAGCAGGTGTTTTGGATTCAGAGTTGCGAGTCTCCAACAGCGACGAGGATGACAACTCCTGAGTGGATTGGGTCGGGCTGCGAAGCCCACAGTTGCAGACAACTGTCAGGATGGGACTGCTCCACCATCAGCTGCATTGCATTTGAGAGATGACAACTAAACTGTACACAAAGCAGTGGGAAGAGATCTGCATAGTCACTGACCACTGCCTTCACCTCGGTAAAGTTGCAGTCCAGGCCACGGGCCGATCAATGGGCCTGATGGTCCTACAAGAGAGAGTCAGGTGGTTAAACCTCACCGACCTCACCATGAGAGAGAGGAGGATCTAGATACACCTGTTGACCCACAGCGTCTCTTTGGCTCAGCCGTAGCCTCAGAAGTGATGTGAGGACAAGAAGAGGGAAGATTAAGCCTGAAAGCTCTGCCTGCCCAGGAAGACTCGGCCGAGCACTGCGGGACCGTCCACTGCAGACATTTTAGCAGGCTATGATGCACCCCGCACCCAGCTTCAGGATCTCCACTGGGACCAGCTCGCAGCACTGTGGACAACCAGGCAAAATGCTGAGGTCACATGGTAAAAAGAAAAAGAAAACTCTTTACAACTAATACGGCCTCCCACATAAATCCAGTGGGGATCACAAGCACCTCATTCTCGTTTCACATTAGCAAGGAGGGTGGTCTGTTGAGACTCTCAGTCATGCTACTTAGACAACCGGGGTTATGCGAATAACCTAATTTTATGGTGTACAATATGTGAAATTCAGTTTAAATAACGCGTGTGTTTGTTCTCATGCAGGACAGATAAGGACAAGATCAATCAGTCTCCTTATCTCACTGTTGACTACCAAGGTGAAGTCTATGTCAAGAACGACATAAAGGTGATCAGCACCTGCGAGATGCACCTTTACAAATTCCCTTTTGACAATCAGAGCTGCAACCTTTCCTTCAGGTCTGCTATGCACCCAGGTTAGTCCTTTAGCTGTATTCTGATTTCCTATTAGTTGTTTTCTTGTGTCTTGAATGACTTAGTCTTTTTTCTTATCTCCAACTGTAGACAAGGAAATTAAGCTTCGTCTCCAGGCTGGGTATGCAGAAACCAGAATGATGCTCATGGAGAAGTTCAAGACCCATGAATGGATACTGTTAAGCTTGTACATCTCTAACCCAGATGTTGGCGATACTGAGACCGAGCAGAGCATGGTGGTTTACGAAGTAAGTATTTCTGGATACAGACAAATGGAGGAGGAAAGTGAAGTTTTTCCATTTCACCTCTGTGTCTCAAGGAAGTGCAAGTTCTTTCCTGAAGTATTTCCATTTTGTGAGTCTTTATTCCATTTCATTTCAGAGAGAAGCATTGTTTGTCACTACACAAAAAATACCTGACATCCATAATGTGCAGGTCAAAATTTTACTGATTCAGCATGAAGGGTTTTATTTTGCCTATTTTGTCAGAGAACTCCACAGGACATCATGTGCCTCTTTAAACCCTAGAAATTTCCAGAGAAGGACTCAGTCCCTATCGAGGAGTTTTGCTGCCAAACCAAGTGTGTCCAAGTATATCACTTTGGTGCAACACAACCTCCAGCTTAAGTCCAATGTGCAATTTACCAGTATCGATGGAATAGATTCTTTACCATTTTGAATGATTTTAAATTGATATATATCGCCTGGAAGGCCAACTTCTGAGCCCAGATCGATGTAGTTGGATGAAGTTTCCTTTTCCTTTTCAGCCTTCCTCTTTCAAAGCTGCATTTAGTTAGTTGCAGTTTTTCTTGAACCAGTGTAGACATGAGGACTATCATGTTTTTACCATGTTGCTTTAGTTCAGCCTTTTCTGAGTCAACCACCTGATCCTTCAGTATTGTTTCACAGATCAACATGGGCAGGCGCTCTGCACTCTACGTTGTCAACTTCATGCTGCCTGTCCTGTTCTTCTTGGGACTGGACTTGTCCTCCTTCCTGATCTCAGACAGCGGGGGTGAAAAGCTCAGCTTCAAGGTCACTGTGCTGCTTTCTGTCACTGTGATGCAGCTTATTCTGAGTGAAATACTTCCTTCTACTTCAAACAGGATTCCACTTATAGGTAAAGAAGCTCAGAGTCACTGCGCGTCATATGAGCAGGAACAGCACATGCTGTGTGGTTATTTGTTCACATTAATGATGATGTCTTCCCCCTTTAGCAACCTACATTATGGGGATTTTTGGATTGATGATGCTCAGCCTCCTGGAGACAATTCTGGTGAAGTATCTGTTGGAGAAAGATTCAAAAGTAAATGAACCGAACGGGAGTCAAAGCCTGAGTGAGGACTGTGGCGACAAACAAGGCAAAGTCAGCCTTAACGACTGCTGTAGAGGTGAGATTCACAGCTACTAAAAGGGAGGTTTGAATAACATTTATGATCTCAGATCAAGTTTAAAACATTCAAAAAATGGACTAAAATGATCAGCAGGATATGAAGAAATATCAGTTTTGATGTCGTGTCAAAAGCCATTCCTCCCCAGTTTTATCCTCCACCTCCTTCTCCCAACGGTCTCATGCTTCTGTGCTAGCACTCCAAACACCATCAGTCCCTGTGCTGAGCTCCCAAACAGCTCAGTTATGTTATTTTAAATGTGCACTAACCATGTTTCATGTCTAATTTATGATTTCAGGCATTCACTCTGCCTGTGTCTGTGACGTCTCTGCCAGTGAAACACCACCTGAACTGCTGCCGGTGGGCCAAGAGGTTAGGGAAGTTTCTTCCTGCAGTATCAAAGCAAAAATATCCTCTGACTTAATAAAATCCAGGTCTGTGACCAGTTAACTGGAGCTATTACCCAATACTGCACTCCAAACTAACAGTGAGAGTGGACTATCTGTCTTTGCTCCTCTTAAATTTAGAAAGAAAACATACAATCCAACTCCATGGCTCACTGAACACACTTCCTAAAAAGGCAAAGAAGAACAGCTGGATTATGTACAAGGCTAATAGGTTAGACTATTGAGTTGGGTATAAAAATAACAATTGAACACAGTGTATTAAATCTTTTTCAGGTAAGCTGCAGCCAACAGACGGAGGAGTCCCATGACTTTGGAAAGCTGTCAGAGGAGCTGAGAGAGGTGGTGAAGACGCTGTCTCTGCTGCTCAACTGCAGGAAGGAAGAGACGAAGCCTGGCTACTGGACCAGAGTGTCGAACAAAATCAACAAAGTTTTCTTCATTTTTTATGTCATAGCTGTCACTCTGTTTTTAATCTATATGCTTTTCTGTTGGAATACAGAATAGTGCGGTAAAAAAGTGTTAATGCAAGGTAAACATCAGAAGTTGTAGGTTGTACTCTGAACCCACAGGGGAAAATCTAATCAAAATGTCTTTGGATGACTGACAATGAGTGACACTGCAGCTGAAGGTGAAACTGAGGTGATTATAAAGTCTCTGCCACAAACTGTGGTGCCTAAACGTCTGTTACTAACCACACGTTACACTTACTCCAACCCCAAAGAGGCACAATCCTTCCTAGTTTGCATGTTTCACACAGTAGTTCAGATCAAATGTAAATGTTGTGGTTTAGTATTCTTATATACTATGCAATGAAGATGTAGACTTATGTCTTGTAGTTCAAGAAATCCACCAAAATACATATCAAATTAAAGCTGCGAGCAGCGTTGGTCAGGCCCTCGCAGTCCACGCACCTCGGGGCATGCTGCCGTCAGGGCTTCCCGCACGCAACGCCTCGAAGAAGCCGTTTCTTTATAATTTGGTGGCCTGCTCCCGCTGGCATTAAGTAATGCACGCTGAAGACAGAAAAAAGAGCGTGTACTGCTGCACGATTCCCCAGACAAAGACTGAGATGACGGTCCGCTTCTGGAGCTGGCTGACGAAAATGTCCACATGAGCCATGATGCAATGAAATAGTTTCGGGAAGAAGCTGAAAGTATCATCGTCCAGTAGCTGAAGAGAATTTTTTCTCCAGTTCTTCCAGCTGCTCTACACTCTGGCGATGATGTCACGCATGCAATACACACCCATTATAAAATCAGAAGAAGGCCTAAAAATCCGTAAAACTAAAACTGTGATGATTTGGAAACCGTAAGAGATTTTTAAAAACTGAATACATGCCCAACAGTTCAAGGTCTTCTCACTCTTTAAAAGGTGGAATAGTATCTGTAGCTCAAAGTATGAAGCACAAGAAGAGGTTGAAAGTCGATGAGTTTTGAAGAGGATTTTAAGATTTTCCCATTTACTTTCCATTCAAACTAATCAGACTGCGACCAGATCGCCATCTATTGGCCGATTTGCACCAAATTTTACACAGAGCCTCATCAGTCCATGGAACACAATTATGAACATTTACGTGATAATCAGACCATATTTTGTTTAGATGTGCAAGATTGTCTGCTTTCAACACAATATGCAGGAATTTTGTTGCAGGTTCCCTGCTCGGGCCCTAATAAAGAATCGCTTCAAAAACAATAGGGTCCTCGCAGGTTCCCTGCTCGGGCCCTAATAAAGGATCCATGGCGGGACTCAAACCCAGAGCAGAAGCAAAGCCTCCATTCACATCCTGCTCTACCACCTGAGCTAAACACCATTATGAGTTCACACTGGATGAATAAACACAATGAGTCCCGCCCACAGACTTTCTGACGAATGCAGGTGGAGCGCGCCGAAAAGGGGCGGTCTCGCTCGTTTCCCGCGTGAAATTAGTGGATTTCCCTCCAAAACTGTAGATGTGTATTTAAATAGCTGTTGGATCGTCACTCTGGTTCCAGCGGCTCTACTCTGAGGACACGAATACGGTCAGTAAACGCTTCTGTACGAATCTGCTTTATGTGTGTGCTTACCTGCTCAGTTCAGGTGTGTTCATGTCTGTGTGGGAGTTGTATAGATATCAGGTGATAAGCCCAGGTGATGTTCCTTTATATCAAAGAGCTCCACATTGCAAAGTAACCTCCATGTTGTCTCAGCCTAGTGCCGGTTAAAATGGAGCCAGCCTCCCTCTCATGTCCGTCAGATTTGTTTTTGCCTCAAATGTTTCTGAAATAACTCTGAACACGAAACTGTAGACGTCTCGTGTAACTGTTTAGTGTTGAGATAAATTCGGCTGGAACATAATTCTGTAATTACATCCACTTAAACGCGCCGCGGACTGTATGTTTTGCCCAATGCACCAAACTCCATTGTGATTTTGGCCGTTTTATATCTGCGGTGTTTATTACATGAACACTGCACAGTTAAGTAAATTTGGGTCACTGTCTCAGAACAAGTCGCTAGTTTCGTTAAATTCGGCTTGAAGTATTATTTATTTATTTATTATTTTAAACGGCATGAAAGCTGGTTAGCTAACGTTTACTGGTCAGTTTAAGTCAGTGGTTATGTTAGCTAGCTGAGTTTAAATTTGTTGGAGATGCAATGCAAGGTTTGGAAACATGTTACCAGCGGCTCAGCTGCTTTATTAACGGGCTACTGACACTATAATGAGCTTATAAAGACGTCTGGGTCATTTCATCGTTGTGTTTTTACAGACGGGTTTGCATGTTAGCTAAGGTGTGTGTCTGTTGGAGAGTGTTAGCATGACGCCATTATCGTGCTGTGTAATGTTAGCTTGTTAATACTATCATCTTTACAGCTGAATATCTGAGTACAGCACAGTTAGCTAACAGGCTCCAGGTGCTCAATAATGTCTCAGTATGTTAGTATGTCAGCATCTAGAAGGTCATTTTGAGCAGCTAATGTAGTTTATACACAAAATAAGCAGCCTCATTGTAGCTGCACAGCATGTATTCAGTGTGTTTGTCTCAGTTCTGGTTTAATGTGTTACTGCAATCACTGCACTGTGTGTCAAAAGATAGACTTTGAAATCATATTACTCGTGTATAAAGCTCTTAATGTTCTCAGAACTTATTACATTTGGTTTACATTTGTTTTACCTTTAAAAAACACATTTATTAAATCAGATGAAAGTAGATTTTATAGTGCAGAGTGATGTGAGACTCCTGAGGTGATGTCATGCACGTGGTCACAGACCGCTATATCATTCTTTATTATGAAATGATAATCCTGTAAGAAATCCCATTTTGCCAGATGTGTCTATACTCTGTCCATACATCTTTTTTCTGCTTACAATCAGAATATGTGTATACACACAGACATATATGCATGTAGTCATCATGTTATACTAAAGTGCCTCCTCCTCTCTCCAGGTGAACAGTGGGACTTGTCTTCAGCTTCAGGTGGAACAGCTCTGACCTGTATGGTGATCAGACCCGGAGAGGAGACACACCTGGTCCAACCAGGTCAGTGCAATATAGGTGCAAAAATTAGAGGCAGAAAGTGTGAGTTTTGTCAATTTCTGCTCATTAATACTCTATGATCAGTAAATGATTTTAGAGGATAGTCGAGTCTCATTCACAGGTCGTTGAATACCGACAGTTTGGGTTGGCAGAAGCCATGACAGTGTCACTGTTGGGACACTAGTCTCTCTCCCTCTTTTTCTGTTTGTCTTTAAAAAAGCTAATTAAAAAGGCAAACAAATTTGCAAGCAAGCAATGTACAGGTTAGTTCAATGGGGAATAAAAGAAGGAAGTCATAGTATTTTAATATTTACTAAGTGCGATATTGTAGCCAGCTGGCATTGTTTCAGTTTAACGAACACCTGCATTTATATATATTATGAATTATATAATTATATTTTATTTAACATGTATATCTCCACTGTTCAGCCACAACATTAAAACAACTGACAAGTGAAGTGAACATTGATCATCTTGTTACAATCAAATGTTCTGCTGGGAAACTTTGAGTTCTGTCATTTCTGTGGATTCTCTTTGACAAACACAGCCACCCAAACACCGTTCAGACCAACTGCACCCCCTCATGGCAAAGAACCCAAGGCCTCAAACTGGTCTTCTCATTGTCCAGATCCCACTTCAGCTGAGCATCTGCTGGATGCGCCAGAACCAACTCCAATCCATGTTGGGGCCCCCATGGATCGGTCTTGGCTCTGACTGCATCCAGTGGAAGCTCAGTTGGATTGAGATCTGGGGAATCTGGAGGTCATGTTGACACCTTGAGCTCTTTCCCACGTTCCTCGGGTCGTTCCTGAGCAGTTTTTGCAGCATTGCAGGCGCGTTGTCCTGCAGGGGGCGCACTGCCACCAAGGAGTGCTGCTGCCATGAGGGCGTGTACTTGGTCTGCAGCTGTGTTTGGGTGACTGGTGTTTGTCAAAGAGACATCCACACGAATGCTGGGACCCATAGTTTCACAGCCGAACATGACATTGGAACAAAATCATCCATGTTATTTATTTCACCTGTCACTGTTATAATGATATGACTCTCAGTGTATACACATGTTAAATACTCTATATATGTCTAAAATATCTATATGTCTATATTTCCTCTCAGTAAATCAAAATCTGATTGACCTGATTTGATTTGATAAAGCAAAACCTGTTTGAAATACTTGTACTTCCTTTGAACCCTGTTGGTTTTTAGCTGGGACTTTTACATTTAAATGGACAGCTTCATTTATGTAGATTCAACACTAACATTAGCCTCGGCGTATTCCCCTAGCAGGCCACTAATAAGGATCCTATTCAGTTTCTGACGTGCAGCTGTGTGGTGGTGAAGTTTTTGGTTTAGAAGCGGTTCTTGTGGTCACATTCATGGTAGAGGTGCAGCAAACTGAGCTGTAAACACCAGCAGAATGACCGGAGACATGTTAATTTTTGGTGGCTTGTGTAAGGTTTGTTAGCAGTAGCATTCTTATTCATGGTAGAAGTGCAGCGGATTGAGAGCTACGACACCAGCAGAACTGAGCTGAGACGTGTTGTTTTGGAGGCCTTGTGGTGTAGAGCTTTCTGGGGACAAAAGTTCAGTAAGAGCAGTCCCGTTGTTAGTGGTCTGCCAGGCTTACCTGGTGTTATTGTAATTTATAGTTTAACTTGGCCAGACTTCAGCTATCTTCAATGGCAAATGCCCGAGTGCAGTCCATCGGAGCTGTAAGCAGTGTTTTCCATGAATGGCAGTAGTCAGGCCTTTGATCAGTTGCTGGTATTGGTAATAGCGTATCTTACGAGCCCTCGTGCGATCCCGCCAACTTACAGGTCCCTCATGTTCAGACACCTATGGTTGGTAGAAGCGTTCACATAGTGTGCGTGTTTAGCTTGGGCTTCGGCCTGGCTAGGGACATGCTCAGGGCCACGGTAGAAGCTAGCCTGACGCCACTAAAGCGGCTTGGATCTCTGCCCTCAACTGTCCATGACGATTTCCCTCGCGAGTTCAGTGTGTATGGGCGCGATGCCTTTGCTTGAAGATAATGTTGAACCTCTGTGATAAAACTAAATGAAAACAATTGCAGGAATTCATTTTCTTTGCAACTGTGTGCAACAGCATCCTGCTTGATAACACCAAGCAGAGATCATTACAAAGCTGTTACAGGGCCCTCGGCCTTAATGCCCAGCAGACCACTGATAACGATCTGAATGTGTTGTGGTGACATTTTTTCTTTGGAAGCAGTTGTTGTTGTTGTTGTCATGTTAATGGTAGAGATGTAGTGAAATGATAGCTACAGATACTTTGAGTGGTTGTTAATTTGTCTGAGTACTTCTGAGTGTATTGAAGGTTTGTTTTTAGTTCTTGTACATGTGCATTTGAGCGCGCAACTGTGTGCTCAGAGAGTGCTTGATAAGCTTTATGAAGCCTTTGGAGTTGTTGTCTTGTGAACTGATAGCTAGGAACAGCTTGAGCGGTTGTTAGTTATTTTGCACCCTTCGGAGTGTATTGAAGGTTTGTTTTTAGTTCTTGTACATGTGCACTTGAGCGCGCAACTGTGTGCTCAGAGAGTGCTTGATAAGCTTTATGAAGCCTTTGGAGTTGTTGTCTTGTGAACTGATAGCTACAAACAGCTTGAGCGGTTGTTAGTTATTTTGCACCCTTCGGAGTGTATTGAAGGTTTGTTTTTAGTTCTTGTACATCTGCACTTGAGTGCGCAACTGTGTGCTCAGAGAAAGCTTGATGAGCTTTATGAACCCTCGGAAGTTGTTGTTCTGCTGGCGAAAACATCGTGGTATGAAGCTTTTCAGGCTAACATTGTTAGCTAAACAATGTTGAGTGCCATAAGCTACAATAGCCAGTTCGCCACTGTAGAGTTCCAGGCACCAAAGGTCAGTAATAGCAATCCAGTTGTTTGTGGTCAGGCTTGTGTGAACTGACCAACCAGACCAGACTTAAGTCCCACCTCAAAACCCATAGGATTCAAGGAGAGTTTTTACAGCCACTGGATAATCACAAAAAATGTATATAAAAAATGTATCTTGAAATAAAATGTAATTGAAAATACATGTCTTCTCACTGTTAACAACTTGACTCTCTATGAGTCCTGTTAATAGCTCACAAAGTGCGTTATTTGACGACCTGAGAATGAGACTCAAAAAGCAGCTGTCTTTGTACAGAATTGCTTTATAAGTATGCCGGCATCATGCAATATATCAATTAATTAATAATTGTCCTCCATAATGCAGGACACTGGCTTGTCTCACATGGCCTCTCTAAGATCTCAACTTTCTGCTTTTAATGCTGATTAACTTAATCTATAATAATACATCATGTTTCATCAGCAAATGTTTAATATTGATATGAATCGACAAAGTAACTAGTAACTAAAGCTGTCAGACAAAGTACTGTGAAAGTATGAATAATATAGTTAAAACTAAATTTATGCAAAATATGAAAATTATTTAACATATATATATATATATATATACACTGTTCAGTTGAAACATTAAAACAACTGACAAGTGAAGTGAACATTGATCATCTTGTTACAATCAAATGTTCTGCTGGGAAACTTTGAGTTCTGTCATTTCTGTGGATTCTCTTTGACAAACACAGCCACCCAAACACCGTTCAGACCAACTGCACCCCCTCATGGCAAAGAACCCAAGGCCTCAAACTGGTCTCCTCATTGTCCAGATCCCACTTCAGCTGAGCATCTGCTGGATGCGCCAGAACCAACTACCATCCATGTTGGGGCCCCCATGGATGGTTCTTGGCTCTGACTGCATCCAGTGGAAGCTCAGTTGGATTGAGATCTGGGGAATCTGGAGGTCATGTTGACACCTTGAGCTCTTTCCCACGTTCCTCGGGTCGTTCCTGAGCAGTTTTTGCAGCGTTGCAGGCGCGTTGTCCTGCTGGGGGGGCACTGCCACCAAGGAGTGCTGCTGCCATGAGGGGGTGTACTTGGTCTGCAGCTGTGTTTGGGTGACTGCTGTTTGTCAAAGAGACATCCACATGAATGCTGGGACCCATAGTTTCACAGCCGAACATGACATTGGAACACAATGATCCATGTTATTTATTTCACCTGTCACTGGTTCTAATGTTGTGGCTCTCAGTGTTTACACGTGTTAACTGCTTTTTACAGACACACTCAAAACCTCCCAAAAAAGGCTAAAAACTTCCACAAATACAAACAAAACCTCCACAAATACACAAAACATTCTCAAATATACTCAAACCTCCACAAAAAACTTTAACAAATTCACTAAAAATTTCCATAAATTCACTAAAAACTTCCACAAATATACACAATACCTCCACAAATACAGTCAAACCTCCACAAATCCACAAAACGTCCATAAATTCACTAAAACTTCCACAAATATACACAAAACCTCCACAAATACCCTCAAACCTCCACAAATACAGAAAAAACTTAAACAAATTCACAAAAAATTTCCATAAATTCACTAAAAACTTCCACAAATATACACAAAACCTCCACAAATACACTCAAACCTCCACAAATACACAAAACATCCATAAATTCACAAAAAATTTCCATAAATTCACTAAAACTTCCACAAATATACACAAAACCTCCACAAATACACAAAAAGTCCATAAATTCACTAAAACTTCCACAAACATACACAAAACCTCCACAAATACACTCAAACCTCCACAAATCCAGAAAAACTTTAACAAATTCACTAAAAATTTCCATAAATTCACTAAAAACTTCCACAAATATACACAAAACCTCCACAAATACACAAAAAGTCCATAAATTCACTAAAACTTCCACAAACATACACAAAACCTTCACAAATACACTCAAACCTCCACAAATCCAGAAAAACTTTAACAAATTCACTAAAAATTTCCATAAATTCACTAAAAACTTCCACAAACATACACAAAACCTCCACAAATACACTCAAACCTCCACAAATCCAGAAAAACTTTAACAAATTCACTAAAAATTTCCATAAATTCACTAAAAACTTCCACAAATATACACAAAACCTCCACAAATACACAAAAAGTCCATAAATTCACTAAAACGTCCACAAACATACACAAAACCTCCACAAATACACTCAAACCTCCACAAATCCACAAAAAACTTATACAAATTCATTAAAAATTTCCATTAATTCACTAAAAACTTCCACAAATCGACACAAAACCTCCGCAATTACACAAACCTTCACAAATATACTCAAACCTCCACAAATTCACTAAAAACTTCCACAAATAGACACAAAACCTGCACAAGAGACGTGAAACTACCACTGCTCTTCTTTCTCATCTTGCAGGTGATGGACAGTTGAAAGGACGAATCACCAAGATGAGCCAATCAATGGAGACGAGCCGCCACAGGAGCCTGAACCTGTACTTCACGAGGGGGATCAAACATGGCTGATATATCTGCAGTTCACTGCTTGTTTCTCCAGAACGAGAGCAGCCAGGAGCTGAAAGTTGTGGGCAGAGGAACAGGCTGCTGAGGACGAGTTGGACGACGGTTTCCCGAAATGAATCCTGATTTCCTGTAAGTCAAGTTTTTTGGACTGACATGTTGTTCTCAGACTGTGAGACTCCCGAACATCCTCATCAAAATAGACTCTTTGGTTTCTGTCCGTCTGTGATGAAGCATCAAATGAGTCTCTTGTGAAACAGACCTGGTTCAGTTTGTTCACTTAATTCACATCATCTTTCTACAAACTCCCCTGTTTTTTATTGGCATTTTGCTTTTATTAAAGCAGAGAAGATGGAAACAATTAGGCAGCTACCGACCTACTCATCCTGTACGAGAAGCTTGGTTTTTTAAACTGAGTACTTACTAATAACAAATAGAAGATGAGACCTGGTGAGCAGAAATGTACTAATTTGAAAAAAAATCAAATGAGAAAACATTTAAAAATATGTAATGAAGAATATTTTCGATATTTTTTTCTTTGTAACCAAATGGAATCAAAATAAAGACATTTTCTTTGTAACTGTGTGACTGAAATGACTTATGTGACTGGTGCTTCTTGTCAACACCGTTTAGCTCTTGTGTGGGACATTTAATGTCTTAAATGTAGGCCACATGTTCACACCTTCACATCTAAATGTTGTTTAAAGTCTTATTTCACCTCTCAACTTTGTTTTTATTCCAACTGTGTTATGTTATTGTATACAGAATCGCATCCTCGCCCGTGGAGAAAGTGTTGCAGAATAACTGCAGACAAAGTGAACCAGAACATACAGTTCACATCAGCAGTTACGTCATATCATTCTCAATTATTAATTGATTATTATTATTATTATTTAGCTGTTTTATTAAACTTTACAAGGGGGACAAACGTACAACATCTAAACTGCTCTCACAGTTAACATATAAACCTTGACAGTGGTTTACTTTTAATTTATTATGTTAATATTTATTTTTGTAAGGAGCAATATTTTAAATAATCTAGTGTGTGGTTCTTTGACCTTAAATGTTCAGCTGCTAGGACAGGATTTAAGTGACAGAGCTGACATGATGTCATCTCTGTTTGTCGGTCAACATTTGAGGTGATGAGGGCGGCACATGACCAGGATGTATGTCTTATTGACCTTATTTATAAAAATAATAATATGTATAATAATATATTTATTTTTAGAGCACTTTTAAAAACAGTTTACGTATTTAGTTTCATTATGATTTTGATGATTTACCACACAGGCAGTATATATATATATATATATATATATATATATATATATATATATATATATATATATATATATATATATATATATATATATATATATATATATACACACATATCCATCCCTAACCCTAACTTGATGTTGTGTGTATATGTGTGTTGTATATATGTATATGTATATGAATGTATATATATGTGTGTGTGTGTGTGTGTGTGTGTGTGTGTGTGTGTGTGTGTGTATATATGTTTATATGTTTATATTTGCCCTTATATTTTGATTGTATTTGTACTTGAATGTATGCGCTGCTATGATAATAATAATTTCCCCTCTGGGATTAATAAAATTAACTAACTGTCTATCTATTGTCATGTCATTACAAGCTACATCATAGAAGGTGCAGGTCTCTTGTGTTTCATATGACTGACAATACAAGTTATTCCTATCTCATAATATATCAGACTTCAATCTTGTGTCTGCCTGCTCATCACTGTGTCCACAGACATTTGTGTATTTAAAAAGATTGAGGCTATTTCATTGTTACTAACTAACTAAAAAGCAGTGTAATGTGCCGAAAGTAACGTATCACTTTAAAATGAAGGTAACTTGGTATGTAATGTATTTCAGTTGCCCAGCCGTGTTCTTGCTGTACCTGCAGGGTGTCGTGTGTCCTCCGGTCCTGCGGGCGGCGCTGTTCGCTTTGACGTCACCGCGCTGTCGCTCAATCTGTGACGTGGATTTTCATTGAGGCAGTCAGTGCTGCCAAATACACAGACTCACCGACGTCCCACAGCTTCTGTCTGCTAACTTTCTCCGCATTTAGAAGTCGGGACAGTGATCGTCGTCCCTTCGTTCATCGCTCGTCGACACACGTCGGTCACAGGTGAGCAGATCCGGTCAGACGTGGACGTTCAGGAGGCTTCTTCAGTAACCGCAGTACCAACTGTTAAAATTCACAAGAATTCACTCGTGTGAGCGTTTATACTTAACTTTAACTCCACTGTGTGTTTCTCTCAGAGACTCCAGAATGAGTAAAAACAGCAAAGTGTTGAACCTGAAGGATAAAATCAGCGGGAATGAGATGGACCTGAGCCTGTGTAACCTCACCGAGGTGCCCGTCAGAGAGCTGGTGAGCTGGGTGAACATCCCGGATCATGTGAAGTGCAGACACGAGGCTGTGCTGCTGTGTGGCCTCATGTTTCTGTGTTAAAATGCTTCTGAAAATGTATTAAACTTTGCTTATTCTTTCATTTATCCAACAGGCTTTATTCACCAAAGCAACTGTACTGGACCTTTCTTGTAACAACATCACCTCCCTCCCTGTAAGTACAGTCACATATACTGAATTAAAACGCATCATTTCACTCCAAACATGATGTTTTCCTGCTTCTGGGCCTTTTTAAATTGAAGCATTGTGTGCTGATGGTCCCTCAGTGAGAGCAGCTCAACTGTTTTCTCTGATTGTCTAATTTGAAGGATCTTTATAGGTGTGAAGAGATAAAAAACAGTTTGAAACCACTAGTGTAAATGTTCCTAATATTTCAATTGAAAGTAAAAGATTTGTCATTAAAGTTAAAGAGGTGGAAAGTAACAAAATAACCTTTTATTTCTCCTCCTCACATTTCCCAAACAGCCTGATTACTTTAGCTTTAATGCATCTGAGGGGAATTATCCATTATTTTTATTTTGTGTCATTGCAAAGGGGAATGATAATATTCTATTAACATGGATTTTAACTCTTTGTTGGGCCATCTGTCTTTTAGCCTGACCTATGTCACTTTTCTCTTTGGCTCTGTTTCTTTCATGTAGCCAGAGTTCTGCAACCTGACCCACCTGGTGAAGGTGGACCTGAGTAAAAACCAGTTGACCTGTCTGCCAGACGACCTGGGGAACCTGAGCAGCCTTCAACATCTGGACCTCTACAACAACAAGCTGAATGTCCTGCCTGTCAGCTTCTCTCAGCTCAGGGTTGGTGCCGGACACAAGCACACTGATTCCTGCTGACTAACCGCTCATACTTCAGAGAGGAAATAGTCTTGGGACCAATATTAGATGCTTGTAAAATCATCAAGTATTTTTCACATCTTCAGGCAGCTTGATACCAGTCTCACTCTTCTTTAGTAGTTTTAATATGCTTAGCACAAAGATTGGAAGTGGCCAAGAGGTGAAATATCAGCCGACCAGCAGCTCTGAAGTTTGAACTGGTAATTTGTGAGTTTGAACAGAGCTTGGAAATCTGTTTACTGTCTTCCTGCTAATTGGCTGCAGCTTCACATTTACATATAGTGCTGACCTCTGCTGATAGATTTCTGTACTCGGCACTTCAGTGTATCAGTTGTCAGAAACTGATATCCATGCAGAGTCAACTGAGTTAAACATCATATCCTTTCTTGCATGATGAGGCTTTGTTCTGACCTTGTTCTCTGTGTGTGTCTTTGCTCTCAGAGTCTGAAGTGGTTGGATCTGAAGGATAACCCGCTGGAGGCCGGCCTGGCCAAGGCAGCAGGGGACTGTCTGGATGAGAAGCAGTGCAAACAGTGTGCCACCAAGGTGAGAGAGAAAGAAAGCCCACGGACTGAGAGGAGATGAATAAAACAGGCATCAGTTTGTGGAACTCAAGGTTTTTTCTTCCAGGTTCTGCAGCACATGAGGGACATCCAGGAAGAGGTCGATCGCACACGAGAGAAACGCCTTCTGAGGGAAAAAGGTGTGTAGGTTTGCATTTATGAGGTCTCAAGTGCCGCAAACATTTAATCTAATATAATTTGTCTTCTTCCTTACCCTCCAACAGAGCTGGAGAAGAAGAGGGAGGCGAAGCAGAGGGAGCGGGAGGCCAGAGAGAGGGAGGCTCGTAAACGGGAGAAGGCGGAGGAGAAGGAGAAGAGGAGGAAAGAGTACAACGCTCAGATGGCGGCTGCAGCAGCTCGGGAGCAACAGAAGAAGAAGAGCGAGGAGAAGAAGAAGAAGAATGGACAGGCAGCAGGTGAGACTGAAGGTCTGGATAATGGACCTCTTAAAGGGATAGTCCTTTTTTTTTCTTCAACGATGAAGTAAAACATCAAGAGAGTACAGAATTTGTTTTTACTGTTTTCTGAGTTGCTTTAATGTCGCTTACTCTCGCTTCACACAGCAGATAAAAAGGTCGCTGTAGAATCGACAGCAAAACCTCGACGGTCTCTCATTGGCCTGGTGTTCAAGCTCCTCCTCCTGCTGCTTCTGGGATTGGCTGGAGTCGCGGCCACCTGCCGACTGACAGACCTGCAGAAGGAAGCCATGTGCGTGCCGGTCAACGTCGCCGTGGACGACGGCCTCACCTGGGCCAAAGAGCAGGAGGGCGTGGTCAGACAGCTGGTGCAAAATCTGTCAACTGCAGCGAAGGAGTTTCTTGAGTCAACGCAAGCGACCAAGAACTAAACTCTCATCTGCCTCCATCTGCTTCAGGAGCTGCAGGCTTTCCTTCCTGTGAATCCTGGGATTTATTATTTTTTTTTTTAATCTGCTGAAATCATGAATCTCGTTAAGATGGGCAACGCTGCATCGCCCTCACCCTCTGTGTTTGAGGGTGCTGGGAGGTGAAGAGTCTGTGCAGAGAGACGAAGGGGGATGGACAGATGTGTTCAAATCATCTTAAATTCCTATGGAATTGTTGTCACTCTTGTACCCTCTTTGTACTACAGCCTGTTTTTAAAAAAACAACACATCATCTTTAATGCCTCCCTGTCGCCCGTGTTCTGCACTGTGGCCTGAACACAGAGCTGGTTTGTGTTTCGGTGAATTACACGGAGCGTGGGTTGTATTTAAGAGATGTTCAGTGAAATGTCAGGTGGCCCTGTCTGTGCTGCACCGGAGTGTCGAGTCACATGTCAGCTGCCAGTCAGAGCTGAGCATCAGTCGGTGTTTGGCAGTCTGAGCATGTGCAGCGAAGGCTGTGTGAATGTAGAACTCACTCGTCTGTGGCCTCCTCTGTCTTTATAGTCTTACATCAGTCAAAGCAGCTAAATCTCACAGCTAAAACACATCAGCCCAACTGATACATGAGTGGATTTTTTTTAATCTTTTCCCGGATATAAATAATGCTATCAGGCTAACAACTAACAAGAAAGTGAAGCACAGAAAGTTATATTTGAGGTCTTTAAGGCGTTGTCCACGTTTACAGATATTTATCCCTGTCATAAAAAAAGATTAAACATAATTCTGTCCACAAGACCATTATGCCAAGAACACCAAAACAATTCAACAACAGGTCGATCAACAAGAGAAGGACAATTCTGAACATGCGTAGCAAATTTTTCCTATTTAAACAAAATGATTCAAAGCAGTTCTTAGACCTCACAGTGCAAATTAAACATTTGCATTGGTGCTAACCAACCAAACCACTAGTGCTCTGTTGTTGTTTCAGGCGGCTGCTCATCATAAAAAACATCGGCCTTGGCAAGTTGAAGTGATGATGTATTTATTTTCCAGATGCTTCTGTTTACACGCCCATACAGACGCATCGTTCTGAGAAATTCTAGCTTTATTTTATAAATCTCTGTTTAAGTGACTGAGAGGCCAAAACACAAAAGAAAATCTATAGTTTTGCAAAACATCAGACAAGTGTGGACGAGGCCTTTGGTACAGTGTTGTTATCAGATCGACTGTCCACCAGAGAGCAAAATGTCTGTTCGGTCCTCAGTATTATACTGCAATGATAAATCAATACACAAATTTAGTTGTTGATTATTTGTTTCTGTTGATTGATGGACCAATTAGTTGAATAATTATTTCAGCTTTGGTTTATCTTAAAAAAAATCATCTGATAAATTATAATTTGTTTTTCTGACCTTTCAAACAGTCACATCTGTGTTGGCCTCAAGTGTTTACTGTTCTCTATGAAAAGATCTGTGTTTGAAGAACCACATCAGTAAAGTGCTGCGGTCAGGATCCTTAAATCATCTGGTGAATTAGGATTGTGTGCTGATCTGGAACAAACAGTCCAATGTCTTAATTTCCTCTAATCAGTCAACATCACGAACTACAGAATTAAGAGACGCATGTCAGATTATTTTACTCTTCTTTCAGTTAAACTTGTGACTTCTGATCTGATTTTTATTTGTTGGGACGTCTTGATGCAAAAAAAAGAGGAAGCTGCCTTTGCTGCTGCGGTTGTTGTACAGCTCTGTCCATGCTCAAACATTGTCAGCGTCAATAAATGGCTATGCACTGCAAGAAATATTTGAACAATGAGATTTATTTTATGTTCTGCAAACATATTTTGAAGAATCAGCCTTCAATCCAGTGATGCAGAATCCTGAACATTTTCGCTTTTGTCACTTGGAAAACATGAATCTGCTCCAACAGCGTCTTTTTCTACAGCTGTGTTGTTCTTGACTTTCTTTGTTGCAGTTCCTCTTCACTGAGGTTTAAGTATTTTTCTGTAGTTGTTCATCATCATTTAAACTTCCCTCTTCTGCGAGCTTCATTCTCACAGCTCCTGTGGACACATTACACAGCAGGCGCCACCTCCTCCCTGATCCCAACACAGTATTTCCACATCACCTCCTGTTGTGTGCTTCGTGCGTTGTCCCGACCTGATCGTCCAGAGTTCGTGCGGTAAAACAGTTTATGAAACCGGTTCTCGTCTGTCGCTGCAGGTCTGTCTGTAGTCTCTCTCCTTCACGTCGGCCATGTCTTCCAGCAGCCTCGTCCGAACTGACTCGTCCACGGTCATCTCGAGCGTCACCTCTTTGAACACCTTACACACCGACACCTGCAGCAGACACGAGGATGATTCTCAGCAGGGCTTCACACTAACTTTTGGATTTGTATTATTGCTGCATCTTACTGAAACTTTTAGGAGCAAATGCAATTTCATTTTTCTGTCATGGCTGAATCATAAATCCTGAGGTAATGAAAAGACAATTTAAAGCTGTCCAGGAGTTTTTGATGGTAGGCTGCAGCACCTATCAAAACTGGATAATATAAATAGATGCTTCTTTATATAAAACTTTGTCGCATTGTCTCCAAAAATGCAACTAGAAGTTTGCAGTCTGGAGAACAGTGTGGCATCCTCTGATCCTCTCACCTCCTGGAAGTCGAGCTTCTTGAACATGGCGATGCTGACCTGGTTGTCCAGTCCAATTTTTACTTGAAACTTTCTGATTCCAAGTTTGGTGACTCCTGGTGGAAGAAAACACACTTTTCACAAACTACTATTCACTAAATGTCACCAGATTTGTTGAAGTGTTTGAAAGCTTTATAAATTCGAAGGCATCAAAGAACTTTGGAACTACATGTGATTATTGCATCTTTCTGACATAATAAAAAATAAAACACGCCTTCAGAAATATTCTGCTCACCGTAACACATCATCATGCGTGTCACCTCTTTCCCGATGCCTTTGCCTCTGTAGCTGGGCTCTGTTAAAAACAAGAAACGTCAAGGAACTAAAATACACAACAACTGCAGGAAAATAGTGTCAAACCAGAGAGATACCTGAGGAGAAATGAGCGCCGTGTTGAAAACAAATCACACCTTAACTGATGTTTGAACATTTAATTATTTCTCAGGACAAAAACGTTGGCCGTCACCTGCTATCATGATCTCCAGCTCAGCCAGCGACGGGTTGGTGGGGTCAGTCAGGAAGATGTTGACATCTCCCACCATGCACTGCTCCTCTTCTACACTGGTGTCCGCCCACCGCTGCTTGTCTAAGATGATGAATGTGCACTCTAGAAAGATATAAATTAAGAAATAATATTTAAAAAAAAGTTTTATTTTCTTGTTTTCATTTCACCAGTAAATGGCAAGAAAGTATGACAAATCTGAAGGATGAAGGTCTGAAGGTTTATCGAAGACTAACAGTCACTTTAAACCTGAAACAAGCTCTTCAGAGAATTTTTGAAGCCTGAACAAAGTGTTATTTTGTGGGCAGATGTCTCCTTACTGTCGTCGTCTTCCCTCCAGCTCTTCTGCATGTCGTACTCCTGTTCCAGGGTCAGCGGCTCTGAAGCCGTCAGCTGCTGCAGCTCAGGAGACTTCATCCACTCATGATACCTGAAACAGTTCCAGAAAAGACTGAAGCTGGTTTCTGATTCACAGCTTCTGATTTGACAGTGAAGAGAAACATACAAAGATTCTGGTTCTCTGGTAAATAATGAAACACGACTTTTGCTTTTAACAGTATTTCTACACTGTATTTTTACTTAGAATTAGTAAAAAGTCTGAATATTTCTTCTGCCAACTGACTGTAACATTAATATAAGAACCACATGGTTGATTTTTAGATGAATTCATCATTTAATTACAGTTTAAATCACACTCAGCCATGTGAATGAATAATCATATTAAATTGGTATAATTTATCTTTAATTAAGCTACAGCTCATCATGTTTAACTATAAATTGGAATAATAACAGCATATTTACAAAACGTGTTAACACCCTGTTGACCAGAGGACCTCAGGAGGTGAACAGATGAAAGAATTAGAGGGAATGAATACAATAAAAGAGAAGAAACTGAGAGAATGAATGAAAACAGCAGACTGTTTTGTTCACCTGGGCACGTGCTCTGCGTTGTAAGGCACCAGCACGACTCTCTGTCCCTCCAGTGACGTGTTCTCATTAATCCTCATGACGTCAAAACAAATAAAAACCACACATATGAAAGAAAAATAACTTTTTTAACACAGCTTCGCCTCTGCCTCCATGATGCCAGCTCAACTTCCGGTTCAACAGTCGCTGGCTCAAACTGCGGCTGCGCGAACTGACGCAAAGGCGGAAGTCGCCCCCTGCTGGACAAAACCAGGAAGTACAGACGAACTGGAGAAGTTAACTTCTGAAATTCTGCATTAAAACTCAGAGTGAGTTGAAAATATCGACACAAACAAACACACAATAAAATATATTATAAGATAAATATCGCCACAATATCAGAACTTCTCTTTTATCTCGTCAATGATGCATCTTTGTCTCATGTGTTGATTCAACGTTTGTCAGTTCCTTCTTCAGTTTGGGGAATTTTTACACTATAACTCAACTGAAGGGAAAAAAAAAACTTTAGGAATCCAACAGGTGGGTTTTTGTTTTGTTTAGTTTTTTTCTTTTTGTAATATAATCCAGAAACCTTTTTTATTGAACGGTGAGCTCATTTCTACACGATTTTCAGATTAAACCTTCTCTCTCTTAACTAACTTTAATATATTTATGACATTTATTTATGTAATGCATGTTTGATTTTTTGACATTTTGGCTTTGTATCACACTCATTCCTCTGTGCAGTACAATACAGTACAGTACAAACAATTACATATTGTTTTAATGGTTTAGATGACTAAACACACCCTCCATCACTGAGCTTGTCAACTTATTGGTGCACATGATGTATAAATATGAGGTTTGTTTTCATCCGATGAAGATTCAACTGGGATCAACAGGTTGTCTTAATTAAAGTTTAATTCCAGCTCATTTCAGAGTCACGCTTCGGACTGGCAGCTGACCCGTCCCAAAGCATTGGGAATGAGACTTGAAAATCAACTTTTTAAATTTTTTTTTACAAATAGCACCTTTAAAATAAAGAATATGTTTCTAAAAGGATCATAACCTTGGTTAACTGGGTCTGTCTGCTTCTTAAAAAACACACTTTAACTGTGTTGGCTTGTTTCCAAATTTTATTTCCCAGCATGTCCAGTCTCTTGACAATCTATTGCTTATTGCAGAGTGGTTTAAAACACATTGTTATTGACACTTAGTTGCTCCATTTAACAGCTGTAAACCCAAATGATTTATTATAAAGGTGTATTTGGACACTCAATCAGCAATAACAAGGAAAAAAACACATTAACATTTGGTATCAAGCGCAGCCACAGTAATATTTATTTTTGCTGTGATCGGGGAATAAAACAAGAGATTGTGAGCTGTAGAAAGGTTCGCCTGTGATCCAGATGAACTGAGGGTGATTAGGAATGATAGCTCTTTAGAAAGTCATGAAAGAGTATGTACATCATGATTTGGGTGTCAAGTGGCCCTGCACAGTCCGTGCCACAGTTTGACCGGCTCCTGTGGTGTGTTGACCATGTCCATCCAGTGCTGCAGCTGCGGGCCTCTGGCATACATGAAGGGACCCAACACCAGCACTCCCAGTAGGACCGGAGGCTCTGGGGGATAAAAATATGACCTGTGTTATTAGCTTGTGTCAAACAAACAGATAATATAATCCACTTTAGGATGAATCTTTCACCTGAGCGGACGTCCTGTGGCTGCTGCAGCTCAAACCTCAGACAGGCCTCGTCCAGGTGCTGCGGCCGGAGTTTAAAGGTCATCCTGTAGCTGAAATGCGTGTCGCTCTCACCTTTCACCACACTGCTACGCTTGATTTTCACCGCCTGAGTGTGTATCTGTAAGCTCACCTGGACACACACACCTGGGAAATGCATAGATGACATAACACTCATCCTCGAAAGGTTACTCCACAGATGAAGATCAGGTACATTTGCATACCTGCGTCAGTGAGCAGCTGCAGGCCTCGAGCTCTCAGGACGACCACAGAGAGGCGCTGCAGAGACGGACTGTAGCTGAGAGAAATCTGCACGTCACCCAGCTCTGAACACTGACAGAGACAAAAACAAACAAGGTGACAGATTATCAGAGTTTCTGTCCACATGTAAATGACCCGTGTGTTCCTGTGTTTACCTGGGTATCGTCCTCCGTCTCCAGGTCCCTCCACAGCACCCTGCCGGCCTGACCGAGCTCCCCCTCCAGAGGAAACAGCACCCGGCCCACCGCGTGACGCTTACACTGCTGCTCCACACTCAGCACACACACACTCAGGGTGCTCTGAGACACACACACTCCTGACACCTGTGGACAACACAATCAATGAGTTGTCAACCTTTAAATCAATCACCTGCTATTTTGATAATGATATTATACAATAATATCTTCACTGTGTGGTACAACTAATCTTTTTTTGTTGTTTTCTCTTGCATCAGGTTTACAAGCTCTAAACCTTCATGTCCTCACCTGGAAGACGAAGCAGTCGTTGAACTCCGGGTCGGGCCCCGTGCCCCGGGCCTTGGCCTGTCGGGGCCGCCGGTCGTCAGGGAGCAGCCGGAGCTCCACCAGCGTGACGTTGCCGTGGAAGGGAGGAGGGAGGTTGCCGAGGCGGAGCAAGGAGACCATGAGCTGCTCGCTGCTGTGTCGATACTCCACCGAGAAGCAGAGACGGGTGGCCATGCCGGGTGGAGGGGCCACCACCGCGTTCAGAGGAGGGACAGAGTAGAGACCGGCCAGCACCGTCCCCACCGGGTACCACCCTGACGGAGACGGGTTGTTTGTATTGATCTTAACTTCAAATCTTACAAGTGCTTTCTGACTTTCCCATTATTGGAATTTAATGGGATTATAATCATTTTGACATGTTGCCAAATAAAGGTAGTAATGACCTACTGCTCACTGACAGCGACCCACGATGAGCGAGTATGTCCCTGCGAGTCTCCATCTTTATCTCCTCCCCCTCCTCCTTCTCTTCCACATTTTTCAGGTTGTTGTGGTCTTGTGCCATGAAGCGAGGAGGCAAGGTGAAAGGGATCTCACCGGGCCTGTCACACAGAGGAATGTTGTTATTGAGACATCTGCAGTATTTAAATTTCAGGTGCAGCTCCTTTAAACCCAAATGCTTCCAAATGAATGTTGGTCTTTAGTGAGCAGTTCACAGTCCCACTGCTCCACATGAATAGTCAGTAAATGAACATTGGGAAAAACAATGAGAGAAGAGTACTATGGAGGATTTTGTGGTCCTAACTTGGCCAAAGAGCCCTGAGACACCAGGATCACCGGAGCAGAGCATGCTGGGATTGAAGGCACCGTCGAGAGCAGCTCCTCGTACTGACTGCGACCCTTCCTCCTCCTCTTCCTCCTCCACAGATAGCACAGCATCAGACCGAGCAGCAGCAGCGACAGGAGAGCCACGGACAGACCAGCAGCCAACAGTAACACCTGGTCTGAACAAACACACTCGTCAGCAGGTAAAGTTTACAGCAAGCATCGAGTGAATCACAGTAAACTGCTCACCTGTCATGTTTCAGTCGACAGCGGCAGGTAACTGTGTTCGTCTCTTCTTGTGTGAAGTGTTTTAATGTTTGTGAGGCTGAGGAGCAGAGAGAGGACGACACAGCCGGCTGGTTCTCACCGTTTCATGCTGTTATCTGCTTCTAGGTGAGCAGCTGCAGTCAAACTCCTTTAACCCTTCGATGCTCGAGTGATTGGACCCGACACTCTTCCAGAAGTGGGTCAAACATGACAATGTGTCAGAGAATCAGTGTGTTTTTATGATATTTTTGTCAATTATGTTAAGAATAATCATATATAGTAGATACTGTTTCATATTTTTGTCCATACAACAATCGTTTGACTTGACTGAGTTATTTTTATTTTTCACTTTTTAACATTTCGAAAGTTTTTATGATTGAAACATGATAATATACATGATAATAACACACACACACAGATACAATACACAGAGTTGTGTTACCTAGAACAATAACAGTAGCTAAATGAAGTTACCTTTATGAAATAGGCAAATTTGTTGATACATGATAATAACACACACAGACGCACTGAAACCAGAAACTAAAGAATCATTTTAGTCATTAAAAGGTCGACAATAGAAACACAAAGCAAACTGTCAAACAAATCAAAAACAAACATAAAAGGATTAAAATACGTGTTTTCTGAATAATGAGATGGTCGGAGGAGCAGCTGAACCTTAAGGGCTTGAATTCTGTGATTTTTAAATTCAATAATCACAGAAGTGCACAAACTGGCAACCACCTGAGGGGGCAGACGATTGGATCAACAGCGATGTTGTGATGTGATGGAAGGAGGAGATGGAACGCCACATTAAGAGTCTGAATATTTTCAGTAACACCTTTAAAGAAACAACATAGTGGATATTATAGTTTTTTCACCATTCAGCTGCAACACAATGTTGTTCATCAGCATCCAGCTGCCTCACTGTCTCCTCTTTCAGAACTGTTTCTGAGCCAAAATCAAGTCCCATCCAATCTGGTGCAGCGCTGTGCACTCTGGGTGTTGTAGTCCTTCTACCTTTTGAGTAGAAGTGAACACCACAGTCCTTTTACTCTGTTTTCTCTGCTCATGTAGCATCAAGTTGAATCAAAATATTTGTCTTTCTACTGCAGAGAGAGACATTTTTGTTGAAGGGCCGTTTTTCCATAGATCAAATACTTTTTTTACCTGCTTTGTTCCACTGTTACACACACCTTTAGGGGTAATATCTTCAGTTTGTTCCTAGTGTTAATGTATGGAAACATCCTCTCAGTGAAAGTGTGTGTGATGGTGTGTAGGTGTGTGTTAGTACCAGGATCAGAGAATGACAGCTTTCCTCTGGTCCAGTCCAGATTCACTCTGATCCTCTGGAGCTTCTTCTGAACTTTGAGATCAGTGGGTGGAGCTGATGGTGACCACAACGAGTATTTACCATTGTTTAATATTAGTCTCCATAATCCAGACAGTTTGTCTCCCTTCCTCTTGACAGACTCTGCTAACACACCCAGTGACCAGAATGTACTGTCTCCAACCTCGACGTCCCAGCTGTGAGTCCCTGATTTAAAGCCCTCAGATCCCAGGACAGACCTGAAATCATCAAACCTCTCTGGATTATCAGGAAGCTTCTGTCTCTCTCCTGCTGTCACACTGCTCAGATCTTCAGACAGGATGAGTTCTGGATTAGCAGTGTTTGGGTCCAGAACCACAGGAGTGTAGGAGACCATGTCCTTCATCTTGTTCCAGATGTTGAAGCTCAGGTTGCCCAGGTGTTTGGCCTGGTCTATCAGAGCTCCTGAGGGCAGCTGTGGATCCTCCAGCAGGGGGCGCTGCTGGACTCTTTCCACTGCAGCCTTGTAGTTGTGCAGGAATGAGACGTCTTCAGCTCTCAGCTGCTCCTCTGTGGCTCTGACTGTGTGTGAAAGAGCTGCTATCTCTCTGCTCAGAGCCTCCATCTTCTCCTTCATCATCTGACTCTTCTGCTCCTCTTCCTCCCTCAGTGCAGCCATCCTGGCCTCCTCTTCCTCTGCTAGAAACTGGTGCAGCTTCTTAAACTGATCCTTAATCTGCCTCTCTGTGTGTCGGGCCTGGACCTTCATGTGTTCTGCTGTCTGATCAAACTTCACTTTAACTTCTTCCAAAACCTTTAACTTCTTCTTTAAAGGCTCCAGAGTTTCCTGAAGTTTCTTCTTGTGTTGTCGTGCAACTTCATCGATGGGTCTGAATCTGTGGTTGGTGTGTTGGTCCGAGTCTCTGCAGACGAGACACACCGGCTGCTGATGGTCCAGACAGAAGAGTTTGAGTTTCTCAGAGTGCCGACTGCAGAGATTCTCTGAAGCTCTCTGATCTCTGTCCTGTAAGAAGCTCTCACACAGGTTCTTTAAAGCAAAGTTAGGGGGTGGTATTTCCTTTGAAGATCTTCTCTTACAGACTGGACACTCTCTGATCTCTTTCTCTGCCCAGCAGCTCTTCAGACAGTCTTTACAGAAGCTGTGGATACATGACAGGATGACGGGATCTTTAAAGATTTCAAGACAGATGGGACAGCAGAGATCCTCCTCTAACCTGGAAGCCATTTTGTCTCTGAGTGACACTGTGAACAAAACAGACAGTACAGTCAGTCACAGCTCCACTTTGAGTTCTTACTTTGAGTTCTGGTTCTGGTCGGACTCACCTTCAGTGTGTGGAGCGTCTGCAGTGTTGTAGTTTCCTCCTCCTCTCTCCTGTAGATGAACTCACTCAGAGGACGTTGTTAGTTCAGTCTGAAGGTGGATCTGATCGTCTGTCTGTGGTTCTGTACTAAAGAGACACACACACACCCAAAAACTGTTTCCTGGTTTGTCTCAGGTGAGTCAGGTGAGGGCGGAGCTTTGTCAGACCGTTGCTGAATGCTGTTGGCTCACATGTGACTCACTGAGTGTTTCATCCAAATGACTGATTTACTGCTGGAAATGTAACCTGATACACTTGTTATTTTTGTTGGAGGGGCTCAAGTCCAATCAGAAGGGGCGCCAGCACTGCCTGAACTCTATTGTTCTCGATTATGTTTTACTTAAACTAAAGGTTCATTATTTTCTGAAACTTGTCAAGAGGAAATATTAACTTCAAAATATATGAACTTAACACCACTATCATCATGTTCCGTTTATTTACTGTCCAGCCTTGATCCAAACACAAACCGACAGGAGAGCCACGGACAGACCAGCAGCCAACAGTAACACCTGGTCTGAACAAACACACTCGTCAGCAGGTAAAGTTTACAGCAAGCATCGAGTGAAACTCAGTAAACTGCTCACCTGTCATGTTTCAGTCGACAACAGTAGGTAACTGTGTTCGTCTCTTCTTGTGTGAAGTGTTTTAATGTTTGTGAGGCTGAGGAGCAGAGAGAGGACGACACAGCCGGCTGGTTCTCACCGTTTCATGCTGTTATCTGCTTCTAGGTGAGCAGCTGCAGTCAAACTCCTTTAACCCTTCGATGCTCGAGTGATTGGACCCGACACTCTTCCAGAAGTGGGTCAAACATGACAATGTGTCAGAGAATCAGTGTGTTTTTATGATATTTTTGTCAATTATGTTAAGAATAATCATATATATTAGATTCTTTTTTGTATTTTTGTCCACACAAGAATCATTTGAGTTGACTGCATTATTTTTATTTTTTACTTTTTTACGTTTTGAAAGTTTTGATGATTAAAACATCACGATATACATGATAATAACACGCACACACACACACACACACTGAGATCAGATACTAAGAAATCATTTTAGTCATGAAAAGTTTGACGACGGAAACACAAAACAAACTGTCAAACAAACCAAAAACAAAACATAAAAAATGAACATGCGTGTTTTGTGAATGGTGAGACGCCAGGAGGAGCAGGTGAAGCTTAACGACTGAAAAAAAATTGTTATGTCGAAATTAATTGTTCTGTTTATCTGTGTCAGAATTCTGACAGTTGGTTCAGCTCCTAATGAGGTTTGAGGAATAGTATGACATCAATATCTAAAATCTAAATTCTAGTTGGAGGATTAATAAGCAAAACACAAGTGTATCATTTAAATATTAGGATGCATTTATTCCCCCCCCCAAAAAAAAATAGTAACACCTCCCTCAATAAGTGCTGATCCACCTCTATGTTATGCTTTGACAAAATGAAAAAACAAAATGTATTGAACCAAGTTCGGATGAAATCAAATGTACCTCTGTTAACTCAGAGCTCCCTAAGTTCACAATAAAACCATTAACCAAAATGCCTCAATTGGCCAAATTACTGTAGAATAACCAAAAACAAAATCACTTCCACTGTAAAGTGGGATCCTCCTCATAAAAGAGAACGTCTTTTTTCAAGTTCAACTTAGTTCAGTCAAACGTTTGTAATCTCTTTGTCTCCTTGGTAGTTAGTTCAGTCTCAGTTCAGTTATGTTGGGGCCCCTTTATTTAATGTTCTGTCAAATCTGATCTGGAATCCAGTTGAAGCTGCAGTAGCGAAACCTCTGCGAGTCGCCGTCAGAAGTCAACCATAAAATAAAACAACCTGCATATTGTACAGTTTAACCTGAGTTAAAGTCCATATTGATTCTTTAAACTATACAGCATCAGTAGATCTTAGCAGCTCGTTTTGATATCTCTTTATCTTTTCTTACTCACACAGTTACAACACAAATACACACACTTTTAAGAAAATAAAACTTGAAAGGTTTTCATTTCTACTAGCAGTATCTCATACATCGTAAAATCAACAGTGATAAGCATTTTTTCCAGACACCTCACATTCCTGCGATTGTTTTTTTTCATCACTCAGGTTTGTGAAATGAGCTCAAGCTAACAAAGTTAAGCTAACACTGACAACACAACACACTCACTGGAGAATATTCATCAAGACACATTAGTTAGTCGTCCTCCTTAATCCTCTGGCGACACAACATCATCCCGGACAACTTTGACCTCTCAAACAACAATAATTTCGAACTTAATCAGTATATTAATGTTCACCCTGGCTGTTCAGAAAAGCCGCTTGTTTTTCAACTTCCTGCTTCTTCCTCATTTCTCCCGCTGGTTTTTAGACCCATTGGTGAGCACTCTGCGCCACCTTGTGGAAGTTCATGCGCTACTGCATGCAAAATCACAACACTTCAAATCATCATACTATTATGTTAAATTTATGGGGGCTACATTTGGTTGCTGACTGAGAGAAAGCTGAGCATGGAGACACATTCTGGTCCGTCGATCTCTGGCGTGCACTCTGAAAGCTGTGCAACTCCGTGTCTTTTCCTCTCCTGTACTCAACTGTCAGGTCGTACCGCTGCAGGCGAAAACACATTCTCTGGATGAGCATTGGAGTGGACAGCAGTGATTTCTTTTTGAAGATGTCTTCGAGAGGTTTGTGGTCATTGAACACTGGGACATGTGTGCCAAATATGTAGTTGTATAACTCTGCACAGGCATGAACAATAGAGAGTGGTTTCCACGCAAACTCCACATCACTCTAGAAGTTGATGTAGAGGAGCGTCCACTTCACTGAGGTTCGGTATGAACTTTGAGAGGTAGGTAACGAAGCCCAGAAAACGGCAAACACCATTTTTGTCATTTGGTTGCAACATGTGCTGCACTGCGTTGATTTTAGCTGGGTCTGGCTTGAGCCCATCAGCAGTTATCAGATGACCCACATATGGCACCGTTGGTGGCACTTCTTGAAGTTGCAGTATGTTACAGTCACCATCCGGCCGCCTCACTGTCTCCTCTTTCAGATCTTTCTCTGAGCCAAAGTCAAGCCCCGTCCAATCTAATGCAGCGCGGTGCACTTGGTGTTGTAGTCTTCCTACCTTTGAGTAGAAGTGAACACCACAGCCATGTAACTCTGTTTTCTCTGCTTTAACTGCTCTGTCCCAGTGTCACACACACCTTCAGGGGTAAAATCTTCAGGTTATCCATTGGCCAAATGAATGGAAACATCCTCTCAGTGAAAGTGTGTGTGAAGGTGTGTAGGTGTGTGTTATTGTCAGGATCAGAGAACGACAGCTCTCCTCTGGTCCAGTCCAGATTCACTCTGATCCTCTGGAGCTTCTTCTGCACAACGAGATCAGCAGATGGAGCTGGTAGTGACCGCACTGAGTATTTACCTTTGTAAAACTTTATTCTCCATAATCCAGACAGTATGCTTCCCTTCCTCTGGACAGACTCTGCTAACACACCCAGTGACCAGAATGTACTGTCTCCAACCTCGACGTCCCAGCTGTGAGTCCCTGAGTTAAAGCCCTCAGATCCCAGGACAGACCAGAAGATATCAAACCTCTCTGGATTATCAGGAAGCTTCTGTCTCTCTCCTCGTCTCACACTGCTCAGATCTTCAGACAGGATCAGGTCTGGATGAGCAGTGTTTGGGTCCAGAACCACAGGAGTGTAGGAGACCATGTCCTTCATCTTGTTCCAGATGTTGAAGCTCAGGTTGCCCAGGTGTTTGGCCTGGTCTATCAGAGCTCCTGAGGGCAGCTGTGGATCCTCCAGCAGGGGGCGCTGCTGGACTCTTTCCACTGCAGCCTTGTAGTTGTGCAGGAATGAGACGTCTTCAGCTCTCAGCTGCTCCTCTGTGGCTCTGACTGTGTGTGAAAGAGCTGCTATCTCTCTGCTCAGAGCCTCCATCTTCTCCTTCATCATCTGACTCTTCTGCTCCTCTTCCTCCCTCAGTGCAGCCATCCTGGCCTCCTCTTCCTCTGCTAGAAACTGGTGCAGCTTCTTAAACTGATCCTTAATCTGCCTCTTTGTGTGTCGGGCCTGGACCTTCATGTGTTCTGCTGTCTGATCAAACTTCACTTTAACTTCTTCCAAAACCTTTAACTTCTTCTTTAAAGGCTCCAGAGTTTCCTGAAGTTCCTTCTTGTGTTGTCGTGCAACTTCATTGATGGGTCTGATTGTGTGGTTGGTGTGTTGTTCTGAGTCTCTGCAGACGAGACACACCGGCTGCTGATGGTCCAGACAGAAGAGTTTGAGTTTCTCAGAGTGCCGACTGCAGAGATCCTCTGAAGCTCTCTGATCTCTGTCCTGTAAGAAGGTCTCACACAGGTTCTTTAACGCCAGGTTTACAGCAGGAAGGTCCTTTGAAGATCTTTTCCTACAAACTGGACATTCACGTGTTTTTCTCTCTGTCCACCAGCTCTGCAGACAGTCTTTACAGAAGCTGTGGCTACATGACAGGATAACAGGCTCTCTGAAGACATCTTGACACACCGGACAGCAGAGATCCTCCTCTAACCTGAAAACTATTGTATCCTCCAAGTGACGCTGTGAACACAGCAGACAGTACAGTGAGTCACAGCTCCAGTTCCTCCCTCACTTCACTGAAGTTTACTTTCAGTTTTATTTCAAGTCAGACTCACCTTCATTGTGTTGAGCTTCTGCAGTGTTGTAGTTTCCTCCTCTCTCCTGTAGATGAACTCACTCAGAAGATGTTGTTAGTTCAGTCTGAAGGTGGATCTGATAATCTGTCTGTGGTTCTGTACTAAAGAGACACACACACACACACAGACACACACACCGACAAACTGTTTCCTGGTTTGTCTCAGGTGAGTCAGATGAGGGCGGAGCTTTGTCAGACCTCTGCTGACTGCTGTTGGTTCCCATGTGACTCAGAGGAGTGTTTCAGTCCAAAATCAGCCAATGAGGATCTTTGTCTTCTGATTATATTTTGGTGAAACATGAGCGAGTCTGGAGGTGGAGAACTTAAGGGGTTTTTATTATCTGCTCACATGAAAATACTTTATTATAACGACGTAATTATCTCATTTACTCACCACCGTTACTTCCTTGATGTAGGATGCTTAAAGTATTTTTACTTTAACAACAATTTAAGTTTGAATAAAAACAATTAAGATTCTGTAAAAGTGTCCGTCAGTTATTTTATATGTTCAGATGCAGAGTGTGGAGGAGAACATCAAGCCTTCGCTCATTCGGATCAACGTTGTAACTGCCAAAAAACAAAACAAAAAACTGTTGAATTCAAAACAATTTTTCTCTCTGGAGCAGCTCTGTGTGTTAGGAAAGATTGTTTGTCATCTGAATCAGAAACCATCTCGTTGATCTTTGACTCTTGACAAGTAAATGTAACCAGAGCTGATGTTTGCTGCCTCCTGCAGGCTGCACAACCCAGAGCTGCAGAAAGAAAACCTGCACAGCTCATCACATCCAGGCAACTTTCAAACACGTCCGGAGCTCACTGTCACTTCTTTTATGCTTCCATTTTCATTTATTCTATTGTCTTTATTCCGCGACCCTGCAGAGGATTAAGCGGCGTACATATAATGTGTACAGATAATGGATGGATGGATGGATATTGTCTTTATTCATTGTTTGGTTAATTTTCTTATTCTCTCATATTTGGAGTTGCATTTTTGACCCTTCATGAAGAGATAAACAGCAGAGGTAGATTCAGTTCTTCCCTCAACAGCATCACATGAACCCAAACTGAGACGTCCACCTTAAATATAGAGCAACTTCTCCTCTCTGAACAGACGACTGACAGCAGAGATGAACTGATGGAGACTGAAAACAGACTTCCTTAATTTATTATATCAAAGGGGGAATAAAGAGACATTTACTGTATTTTTAATCATTCAGTATATTTAGTTTATTACAAACATTTCAAAAAACATTATAATCATGACTCAAATTTGAAGTAAAGCATTTGGATATGAACAAAGAAACATGCAGTTATTATGTCTTGTAAAAATGTTAACAACATTTTTATGTCATCAAATTATTTTAGAAATAAAACATCTACAGAGCTCGTACAACGGTACAGAATAAAAGTCCCTCTTTCCCTTAAAAACATTATTAAAACTCTAAATAAATTATTTAAATGATTTAAAATGTTTGTCAGGTCCAAATTAATTATTCTTTTTATCTCTTTTAGGCAGCTAGCCTTAGTAAAATCAGGTAGTGCACAAACTGACAGCCACCTGAGGGGGCAGATGATTGGATCATGATTTATTTAAGGGCTGTCTTTCCAGAGATGAAGTACTTCTTTAACTGCTCTGTTCCACTGACACACACACCTTCAGGGGTGATATTTTCAATGGGAGTTTATCCTCAGTGTCTATGTATGGAAACATCCTCTCAGTGAAAGTGTGTGTGATGGTGTGCAGGTGTGTGTTATTATCAGGATCAGAGAACGACAGCTCTCCTCTGGTCCAGTCCAGATTCACTCTGATCCTCTGGAGCTTCTTCTGCAAGACGAGATCAGCAGATGGAGCTGGTAGTGACAGCACAGAGTATTTACCGTTAATTAACTTTATTCTCCATATTCCAGACAGTGTGTCTCCCTTCCTCTGAGCAGACTCTGCTAACACACCCACTCTCCAGACTCTACTGTCTCCAACCTCGACGTCCCAGCTGTGAGTCCCCGAGTTAAAGCCCTCAGATCCCAGGACAGACCAGAAATCATCAAACCTCTCTGGATTATCAGGAAGCTTCTGTCTCTCTCCTCCTCTCACACTGCTCAGATCTTCAGACAGGATGAGTTCTGGATAAGCAGTGTTTGGGTCCAGAACCACAGGAGTGTAGGAGACCATGTCCTTCATCTTGTTCCAGATGTTGAAGCTCAGGTTGCCCAGGTGTTTGGCCTGGTCTATCAGAGCTCCTGAGGGCAGCTGTGGATCCTCCAGCAGGGGGCGCTGCTGGACTCTTTCCACTGCAGCCTTGTAGTTGTGCAGGAATGAGACGTCTTCAGCTCTCAGCTGCTCCTCTGTGGCTCTGACTGTGTGTGAAAGAGCTGCTATCTCTCTGCTCAGAGCCTCCATCTTCTCCTTCATCATCTGACTCTTCTGCTCCTCTTCCTCCCTCAGTGCAGCCATCCTGGCCTCCTCTTCCTCTGCTAGAAACTGGTGCAGCTTCTTAAACTGATCCTTGATCTGCCTCTTTGTGTGTCGGGCCTGGACCTTCATGTGTTCTGCTGTCTGATCAAACTTCACTTTAACTTCTTCCAAAACCTTTAACTTCTTCTTTAAAGGCTCCAGAGTTTCCTGAAGTTTCTTCTTGTGTTGTCGTGCAGCTTCATCGATGGGTCTGAATCTGTGGTTGGTGTGTTGGTCCGAGTCTCTGCAGACGAGACACACCGGCTGCTGATGGTCCAGACAGAAGAGTTTGAGTTTCTCAGAGTGCCGACTGCAGAGATCCTCTGAAGCTCTCTGATCTCTGTCCTGTAAGAAGGTCTCACACAGGTTCTTTAACGCCAGGTTTACAGCAGGAAGGTCCTTTGAAGATCTTTTCCTACAAACTGGACATTCACGTGTTTTTCTCTCTGTCCAGCAGCTCTGCAGACAGTCTTTACAGAAGCTGTGGCTACATGACAGGATAACAGGCTCTCTGAAGACATCTTGACACACCGGACAGCAGAGATCCTCCTCTAACCTGAAAACTATTGTATCCTCCAAGTGACGCTGTGAACACAGCAGACAGTACAGTGAGTCACAGCTCCAGTTCCTCCCTCACTTCACTGAAGTTTACTTTCAGTTTTATTTCAAGTCAGACTCACCTTCATTGTGTTGAGCTTCTGCAGTGTTGTAGTTTCCTCCTCTCTCCTGTAGATGAACTCACTCAGAAGATGTTGTTAGTTCAGTCTGAAGGTGGATCTGATAATCTGTCTGTGGTTCTGTACTAAAGAGAAACACACACACACACACAGACACACACACACCGACAAACTGTTTCCTGGTTTGTCTCAGGTGAGTCAGATGAGGGCGGAGCTTTGTCAGACCTCTGCTGACTGCTGTTGGTTCCCATGTGACTCAGAGGAGTGTTTCAGTCCAAAATCAGCCAATGAGGATCTTTGTCTTCTGATTATATTTTGGTGAAACATGAGCGAGTCTGGAGGTGGAGAACTTAAGGGGTTTTTATTATCTGCTCACATGAAAATACTTTATTATAACGACGTAATTATCTCATTTACTCACCACTGTTACTTCCTTGATGTAGGATGCTTAAAGTATTTTTACTTTAACAACAATTTAAGTTTGAATAAAAACAATTAAGATTCTGTAAAAGTGTCCGTCAGTTATTTTATATGATCGGATGCAGAGTGTGGAGGAGAACATCAAGCCTTCGCTCATTCGGATCAACGTTGTAACTGCCAGAAAAACAAAACAAAAAACTGTTGAATTCAAAACCATTTTTCTCTCTGGAGCAGCTCTGTGTGTTAGGAAAGATTGTTTGTCATCTGAATCAGAAACCATCTCGTTGATCTTTGACTCTTGACAAGTAAATGTAACCAGAGCTGATGTTTGCTGCCTCCTGCAGGCTGCACAACCCAGAGCTGCAGAAAGAAAACCTGCACAGCTCATCACATCCAGGCAACTTTCAAACACGTCCGGAGCTCACTGTCACTTCTTTTATGCTTCCATTTTCATTTATTCTATTGTCTTTATTCATTGTTTGGTTAATTTTCTTATTCTCTCATATTTGGATTTGCATTTTTGACCCTTCATGAAGAGATAAACAGCAGAGGTAGATTCAGTTCTTCCCTCAACAGCATCACATGAACCCAAACTGAGACGTCCACCTTAAATATAGAGCAACTTCTCCTCTCTGAACAGACGACTGACAGCAGAGTTCAACTGATGGAGACTGAAAACAGACTTCCTTAATTTATTATATCAAAGGGGGAATAAAGAGACCTTTCCAATATTTTTAATCATTCAGTATATTTATTTTATTACAAATATTTCATGAAAAATGTATAATCTGGACTCAAATTTCAAACAAAGTTTTTGGATCTGAACAAAGAACCATGCAGTTATTAATTGATTGATTTATTTTAGCCCATTCTTAAATTGGGTTTTTCATAGTTACACACACATAGAGAGAGAGAGAGATCAGAAACTAGGAAATCATTTTAGTCATGAAAAGGTCGACAATAGAGACACAAAGCAAACTGTCAAACAAAACAAAAACAAAACAGAAAAAATGAAATATGTGTTTTCTGAATGATGAGACAGCAGGAGGAGCAGGTGAAGCTTAACGACTTGAATTCTGTGATTTTTAAATTAAATAAAATCATGTTAACAATATTTTTGTGTCGACAAATCATTTTAGAAATAAAACATCTACAGTGCTTGTACAACGATGCAGAATAAAAGTCCCTCTTTTCCTTAAAAAACATTATTATGATTGTGAATAAATGATTTTAAAATGTTTGTCAGGTCCAAATTAATTGTTCTGTTTATCTCTGTGTCAAAATTATGACAGTTGGTTCAGCTTCTAACGAGGTTTGTCGGCCAATAGTATAACACAGTGTTTTGACCCACAGACGAAGTCATTCACTGTGGATCTCAAAATGGACTCTGAACTGAACTCAGTGTCCCAGAATTATCATTCTTCACACCTCGGTGCAAAATTCAGCTTTGAGCTCCAACTGGTCAGGGTGACAGACGCCCTCTGATCAGATGAACAAAACTCCAAAACCTTCCTTGTTCTTCCTCTCTTACTCTGCACTGTCAAGATCTCCACAATCCTTCAACCATTACTAGCTGTTATGGTGAACTTGGTTGTAGTCATTAAGTTTATTATTAATCAGAGCATTTAACACTTTAGTACCTTTATATTAGACTAAAATTATTAAATTGGCTATATTTTCCCTTCTTCAAGGGTGGTGCCCCTGGGCTGATCTAATGTAAACTGGATCATATTATTTGTCATAATTAATAATTATCCCTGATAATAATTAATTATTATTGATAGCCAAATTGAACCTCAAACATAATGGTGCCCCATGTGAGGAAGTGTACTGTTGACAGTCATTCATAAATGTGCGTTATTAATTTTAGCATTATTTGGACAGTGCTAATATTTCAGATTCACATTTTGAACCCTTTAGTCTACTACAGGAGCAGATGTTGATTTGTACCTAGAAATAATTAGAGTGTGAAGAGAATTTATTTATAAATCAAATTTCTAACCTATTTGATGAACCAAAATCTTTTGGGTTATTAAAGGGATATTCCGGTGTAAGTTTAATCGATAATAACTGTTATAAACTGGTGGGCAAGACACATATGAACTTTGATTGCATTTCCGTGGACCAATAATTATACATATTCATCCTTGAGCTGCTGAACTCTACTGCACTTGGTAATCGACTCGTCGGGCTTCCTCACAGGAGGAAGCTGCTGCAGAGGTGGTGAGTTGTGTTCACTTTACAATAGAAATCCAGCCAAGCTAGCAGATGTTTTATGCCTCAAACTATGTGCTGAGATCCTATTTGTACTGTTGCTGAAGTTTGGTGCTGTTCTGAGCATTATTTGTGGTTATGAGTGGTTTTTTTTTTATGTCGGTTTCATCTTGGAGGCATACACTGCAATGGACTGTTATCATGCGGTCTATTCTGAGGTTGCTAAAACTACGTAAGCTAGTGGTCTGCAAAACTGATCTCTCGAGGGGGGGTCTTACTCTGTGTCATGGTGCGTTAGACCATGGGTTAAATTTACACCAAATGTATGCCTTTAACTGGGTTAGGGTTACGTCCTGGATAATACAGTTTTTTCACTGTGAAATGCAGCACAAAATTGTTCGTCACCATCCGGCCGCCTCACTGTCTCCTCTTTCAGAACTTTCTCTGAGCCAAAATCAAGCCCTGTCCAATCCGGTGCAGCGCTGTGCACTCTGGGTTTAACCCTTTTCAGTAGAGGTGAGTACCACGGCCCTTTTACTTTCTACTGCACAGAGACTGTTTTATTTAAGGGCTGTCTTTCCAGAGATGAAGCACTTCTTTAACTGCTCTGTTCCACTGTCACACACACCTTCAGGGGTGATATTTTCAATGGGAGTTCATCCACAGTGCAAATAAAAGGAAACATTCTCTCAGTGAAAGTGTGTGTGAAGGTGTGTAGGTGTGTGTTAGTATCAGGATCAGAGAACGACAGATTTCCTCTGGTCCAGTCCAGATTCACTCTGATCCTCTGGAGCTTCTTCTGCACTACGAGAAAAGTGGCTGGAGCTGATGGTGACTCCACTAAGTACTGACCATTGGATGACATTATACTCCATAATCCAGGCACTGTGCTTGCCTTGTTCTGAGCAGATTCTGCACACACACCCAGTATCCAGAATGTACTGTCTCCAACCTCGACGTCCCAGCTGTGAGTCCCTGAGTTAAAGCCCTCAGATCCCAGGACAGAGCTGTAATAATCAAACCTCTCTGGATTATCAGGAAGCTTCTGTCTCTCTCCTCCTCTCACACTGCTCAGATCTTCAGACAGGATGAGTTCTGGATGAGCAGTGTTTGGGTCCAGAACCACAGGAGTGTAGGAGACCATGTCCTTCATCTTGTTCCAGATGTCGAAGCTCAGGTTGCCCAGGTGTTTGGCCTGGTCTATCAGAGCTCCTGAGGGCAGCTGTGGATCCTCCAGCAGGGGGCGCTGCTGGACTCTTTCCACTGCAGCCTTGTAGTTGTGCAGGAATGAGACGTCTTCAGCTCTCAGCTGCTCCTCTGTGGCTCTGACTGTGTGTGAAAGAGCTGCTATCTCTCTGCTCAGAGCCTCCATCTTCTCCTTCATCATCTGACTCTTCTGCTCCTCTTCCTCCCTCAGTGCAGCCATCCTGGCCTCCTCTTCCTCTGCTAGAAACTGGTGCAGCTTCTTAAACTGATCCTTAATCTGCCTCTCTGTGTGTCGGGCCTGGACCTTCATGTGTTCTGCTGTCTGATCAAACTTCACTTTAACTTCTTCACAAACCTTTAACTTCTTCTTTAAAGGCTCCAGAGTTTCCTGAAGTTTCTTCTTGTGTTGTCGTGCAGCTTCATCGATGGGTCTGAATCTGTGGTTGGTGTGTTGGTCCGAGTCTCTGCAGACGAGACACACCGGCTGCTGATGGTCCAGACAGAAGAGTTTGAGTTTCTCAGAGTGCCGACTGCAGAGATCCTCTGAAGCTCTCTGATCTCTGTCCTGTAAGAAGGTCTCACACAGCTTCTTTAACACCAGGTTAACAGGTGGAATTTCCTCTGAAGATCTTCTCTCACAAACTGGACACTCCCGTGTTCGTCTCTCTGTCCACCAGCTCTGCAGACAGTCTTTACAGAAGCTGTGGCTACATGACAGAACGACAGGCTCTCTGAAGACATCATGACACACCGGACAGCAGAGATCCTCCTCTAACCTGGAAGCCATTTTGTCTCTGAGTGACGCTGTGAACACAGCAGACAGTACAGTCAGTCACAGCTCCACTTCCTCCTTCACTTCACTGAAGTTTACTTTGAGTTCTGGTTCTGGTCGGACTCACCTTCAGTGTGTGGAGCGTCTGCAGTGTTGTAGTTTCCTCCTCCTCTCTCCTGTAGATGAGAGACACACACACACACACACACACACACACACACACACACTGACAAACTGTTCCCTGGTTTGTCTCAGGTGAGTCAGGTGAGGGCGGAGCTTTGTCAGGCCTCTGCTGAATGCTGTTGGTTCACATGTGACTCAGAGGAGTGTTTCAGTCCAAAGTACGGATTTATTGCTGGAAATATAATTTGATCAACTTGTTGATGTCGTTTCTGTTGATGCTGGATGCTGTTATCCATCATATTGTTACTTATATTAAAGGTTCATCATTTTCTGAAACTTGTCAAGAGCAAATATTCTATCTATATAAAATCTACCTATCTATCTATCTATCTATCTATCTATCTATCTATCTATCTATCTATCTATCTATCTATCTATCTATCTATCTATCTATCTATCTATCTGTCTATCTATCTATAAAATGGGTAACTGTTCAAAGTGAAGTAATTGTATTGTCTACTTTTATACATTTATACTAATTTTCTGCTTTTATTTCATTCATTTCAATGCAAATCCACTATATGATCACAGTGAACATTGTATTGCATGACATATAATTGTAGGACTGTGGGTGGTGCTCAGACCCGGGAGAGATCGACTGTGGAGACCGAGCTTGTGCTGATCCATTTTCCTACCATCCAGGTGCCCAATAAACCTGCTGTCAGACTTGAACTGCTCCACGTGATTCCCTCAGGCAGAAGACATCACACAGTGGTCTCATATTGTCTTCATGGTTCATTTTCTCATAATAATATTTGAAGTTTTGACCCTTTATGAAGAGACAAACATCAGAGATTAATTTCTTCAGTCAACAACATCACATGAACCCAAACTGAGACGTCAACCTTAAATACAGAACAGAGTTCAACTGATGGAGACTGAAAACAGACTTTGTTATGTTATTACATCAAAAGGGGAATAAAGAGACATTTACGGTATTTTCAGTCATTCAATATATGTATTTTATTACAAACATTTCTTATGTGTGATAAAACTTTGATTTTATTGCTTCAAAAATCTATTATCTGGACTGAAATTTGAAATAACATTTTCAGGTCCGAACAAAGAAACATTAAGTTATTGATTGATTGACTGATTGATTGACTGATTGATTGACTGATTGATTGATTTGTGACCATCCTTAAATTTGGTTATTCATGGTCACACATGCACACACACACACACACACACACACACACACACACACACACACACACATTGAGATCAGAAACTAAACAATCATTTTAGTCATGAAAAGGTCGACAACAGAAACACAAAGGAAACTGTCAAAACAAAAACAAAAACAAAACATTAAAAATGAACAAACATGTTTTCTGAATGATGAGACGGCAGGAGGAGCAGGTGAAGCGTAACGACTTGAATCATATGATGTATAATTTAAACAAAACTTTGACATCATTTGTATGTTGACAAATCATATTAGAAATAAAATGTATATAGTCCTCGTAGAATGGTGCAGATTAAAAGTCCCTCTTTTACTTAAAAATATTTGTCAGATTCAAATTAATTGTTCTGTTTATCTCTGTGTCAGAATTCTGACACTTGGTTTAGTTTCTAATGAGGTTTGTCGGCCAATAGTATAACACAGTGTTGGGACCCACAGATGAAGTCGTTCACTATGGATCTCAAAATGGACTCTGAACTGAACTCAGTCTACCAGAATTCCCAGTTCAACTACAACTGGTCAGGGTGACAGACGCCCTCTGATCAGATGAACAAAACTCCAAAACCTTCCTTGTTCTTCCTCTCTTACTCTGCACTGTCAAGATCTCCACAATCCTTCAACCATTACTAGCTGTTATGGTGAATTTGATTGTAGTCAAGTTAATCATTAATCAGAGTTATAAAGAGTTTAGTACCTTTTTATGAGACTGAATGATTGAATTGAATTGGCTATCTTTTCCCTTCCTGGACCATATTATTTAACCTAAAACTTGTGTGCCTCGTGTGATGTAAGACACAGCGTAATGGTGCCCAGTGCCTGGAAATGTCCTGTTGGCAATCATTCATCATTACTGCAGAGAGAGAAAGTTTTATTTAAGGGCCGTCCAGAGATGAAATACTTCTTGTATTGTGCTGCTCTGTTCCACTGACACACACACCTTCAGGGGTGATATCTTCAGTGGGAGTTCATCCACAGGCCAAATGTATGGAAACATCCTCTCAGTGAAAGTGTGTATGAAGGTGTGTAGGTGTGTGTTAGTATCAGGATCAGAGAACGACAGATTTCCTCTGGTCCAGTCCAGATTCACTCTGATCCTCTGGAGCTTCTTCTGCACTACAAGATCAGTAAATGGAGCTGATGGTGAGTCTGCTGAGTATTTACCGTTGTATAACATTATTCTCCACAATCCAGACAGTTTGTCTCCCTTCCTCTTGACAGACTCTGCACACACACCCAGTGACCAGTATGTACTGTCTCCAACCTCGACGTCCCAGCTGTGAGTCCCTGATTTAAAGCCCTCAGATCCCAGGACAACCCTGTAAACATCAAACCTCTCTGGATTATCAGGAAGCTTCTGTCTCTGTCCTCGTCTCACACTGCTCAGATCTTCAGACAGGATGAGTTCTGGATAAGCAGTGTTTGGGTCCAGAACCACAGGAGTGTAGGAGACCCTGTCCTTCATCTTGTTCCAGATGTTGAAGCTCAGGTTGCCCAGGTGTTTGGCCTGGTCTATCAGAGCTCCTGAGGGCAGCTGTGGATCCTCCAGCAGGGGGCGCTGCTGAACTCTTTCCACTGCAGCCTTGTAGTTGTGCAGGAATGAGACGTCTTCAGCTCTCAGCTGCTCCTCTGTGGCTCTGACTGTGTGTGAAAGAGCTGCTATCTCTCTGCTCAGAGCCTCCATCTTCTCCTTCATCATCTGACTCTTCTGCTCCTCTTCCTCCCTCAGTGCAGCCATCCTGGCCTCCTCTTCCTCTGCTAGAAACTGGTGCAGCTTCTTAAACTGATCCTTAATCTGCCTCTCTGTGTGTCGGGCCTGGACCTTCATGTGTTCTGCTGTCTGATCAAACTTCACTTTAACTTCTTCCAAAACCTTTAACTTCTTCTTTAAAGGCTCCAGAGTTTCCTGAAGTTCCTTCTTGTGTTGTCGTGCAGCTTCATCGATGGGTCTGAATCTGTGGTGGGTGTGTTGGTCCGAGTCTCTGCAGACGAGACACACCGGCTGCTGATGGTCCAGACAGAAGAGTTTGAGTTTCTCAGAGTGCCGACTGCAGAGATTCTCTGAAGCTCTCTGATCTCTGTCCTGTAAGAAGCTCTCACACAGGTTCTTTAAAGCAAAGTTAGGGGGTGGTATTTCCTTTGAAGATCTTCTCTTACAGACTGGACACTCTCTGATCTCTTTCTCTGCCCAGCAGCTCTTCAGACAGTCTTTACAGAAGCTGTGGATACATGACAGGATGACGGGATCTTTAAAGATGTCGAGGCAGACAGGACAGCAGAGATCCTCCTCTAACCTGGAAGCCATTTTGTCTCTGAGTGACGCTGTGAACACAGCAGACAGTACAGTCAGTCACAGCTCCACTTCCTCCTTCACTTCACTGAAGTTTACTTTGAGTTCTGGTTCTGGTCGGACTCACCTTCAGTGTGTGGAGCGTCTGCAGTGTTGTAGTTTCCTCCTCCTCTCTCCTGTAGATGAACTCACTCAGAGGACGTTGTTAGTTCAGTCTGAAGGTGGATCTGATCGAGACACACACACACACACACACACACACACACACACACACACACACACACACACACACACACACACACACACACACACACACACACACACACAGACAAACTGTTGCCTGGTTTGTCTCAGGTGAGTCAGGTGAGGGCGGAGCTTTGTCAGACCTCTGCTGAATGCTGTTGGTTCACATGTGACTCAGGGAGTGTTTCAGTCCAAAATACTGATTTATTGCTGGAAATATAATCTGATACACTTGTTGAAGTTGTTGAAGGGGCTAAAGTCCAATCAGAACCAGTGCCAGCACTGCCTGAAGTGTTCTCCCTTATATCATTACTTAAGGTTTATCTTTTTTTGAAACTTGTCAAGAGGAAATTTTAACCTCAAACTGAAAATTTTAATTTAACACCAATATCTTCATGTTCTGTTTATTCATTGTCCAGCCTCAATCCAAAAACAAATTACAAACTTTTATTCAACATAAAACGTAAAACAGGTGTTTCTGTTGACCAGTTGCAGTACTTAAGTAGTTAAAGTACTTTTAGTCTCTTAGTTTTGTTTTATATTCATCAGCTGCTTCCAGCAGTCTGACAGCCCTCATCAACGTCAACATACATGTAATATGACAGCTGACCTGATCCTGGCTCAGAATCATGATGCTCATTAGCCACTCATCCGCCCACCATTGTTTCATGCACGCACACACACACGCACACACACACACACACACACATACACTCAGGTTAGAGATTGGCAGGAGCTAATGAGATGACGGCTAATCCTCAGAGCTGAAGGAAGAGTTCAGCGATTGCCTTCTCTTTTACACACACGCACATGCACAGGGAGGAATCCTCAAATTCACACTGATGCCAACTTCACATGACATCGACGTGAAGACGTCCTGAAAACGGACGAGTGTGTGTTTGAGGGCAGCTGGAAACAAGATGGGAGATTTTCTTAAGAAGTGAGCGAGGATGAGGAGGAGGGAGAGACGCCATTAAGCACCACCGGCTCTGTGAAAGCAACACAAGGTGCATTCTTTATAGGTAAGATTTTATTTATTGGACTGTATTTTCATTCGTTTCTGTGACTTCACTAGGTGTATGTTCCCCCAGTGCAGACAAATTATTATTATTATTATTATTGGATGACAGCAGGTCAGAAACGGTACAAGGTCAGTTTGGGACAATGAAGAATGAACAGTTTTATTTTAAATTTATAATAAATTAATGTGTTTGTGCTGCTGAATCAGTCAGAGTAGCATTGAGTTTCAATAAGTGAGGCAATGAAGAACGAGCATAATGTGCTTTTAAACACATAAATATATATTTACAATATAAAGGAAATAAAAACATGTGCACTGACTCTCTGGGGGATAACAACAAATTAATCATAACTTCTCATATCATAACGTCCTCTATTCTGTCTTTTTCATTGTCTCTTCTGCTCCTTTGTCTCCGGACAATTAAAGACCAAATGCTCTCCTAAACTGTCTCCATCAATCTGCATTTTAATAATCTGGATTGTGTAATCCCATTAGGGCTAATCTGGGAGTGCCTGTGAATGTGTGGGCGTGTGTGTGTGTAAACTGGGATGAGGCTGTGTTTCAGAGTCAGACAGAAATAATAAAATGTAAACAAATAGTTCAACATTTTGGGAAATACAATGGTTTCCTGCAAGGGGGTCAGACAAGACTGTAAAGTCAATGTGAGGCTTGAGACAGCAGCCGGTAAATTTAGTCTGGCATGAAGGCTGGAAACAGGAGTCACAGCTTGTCTGGCTTTGTCCTAAGGTAACAAAATCCGCCGGAAAGCACCTTTTAACCTCACCAATTAACATGTTGTATTTCATTAGGTAATCCGCTCAAAAGGAAAATGTTAAAACTATAATCTGTAGATTTACAGGGGGGTTGTATGTGCGAGGAGTATTTCTCGGCAGGGAGCAGTGATGGCAAAGACACAAAGCAAGCTGTTCCCCCCTGTTCCTCCTCCTAATGCTAAGCTAAGCTAACGGGCGTCTGTATGTAGCTTCACATCAAACCTGGCAACATGAGAATGGTGTGGAGGGATAGCACGTATGTAATCGGTCAGTCGGATGAAACAGTGAGTCTCGCCACCTATCGTGATCCAGTCGGACACACTTCCGTCAATAAATCGATTCCCCCCTGGTGCCTGTGTGCTGCGACAGCTGGGCTATGACGGTAGCTCGATTTAAGTGTGCATGGAAACGTACTGACTGAGGATACTGTGTGTCAGCGTTTGTTTCTGCTGCCCCCAAGTGGCCAGAAAATCAGTCTGTGAAAGTTTAATGATAAAGAGCAATTAAACAATCAAAGATGTGTCTTCCTTCACAGGTTCGTGCTGTTGCCATGGCGAGGGCTGGGCGCCCTGCATCCGAAAGCTACGTGCCAGTCTGTTATTCAGGCAGTCAGTCGCTCTCGTTCTCCAGTGACGCTGGGACTGCAGGAACGGAGGATGAGGATGATCGCGCACCCATTTTCTCCCTCTCTAAGAGCTCCATGGATGTGGTCATGGCGACAGGACTTCCGCACAAGCGGGACCCGGCCTGGACCATAACGGACCTGAAACGCAGCTCCAGCACCAACACACCCTCTGAGCAGACCTCACTGTCACACAAGCCACTGCACCCTCACATGTGGCAGCACCTCAAGCCCACCAAAGGTCACGAGTTGTCTCTTTCGGCCCAAAACATAGAGGCGCACAATCCTCCTGCTGCCGTCAGCGAGCGCATTATCAACATGCAGCGCTGGAGCCAGTGCAGCGGCAGCACACACAGCCGCAGCAGCACTCCAGACACCATTGTATGGAAAGGTGGGACCTCACGCCCCTCGAGTCTAACCCAGGAAACCCCATATTCTCCTGCGCCAGAGTCTCCAGTGCCCACACCAACCACAATTTCTCCCCTCATCTCCCCCCTACAGACACCGACTTTACCACCAGAGGATGTTTTAACAACTTCTTCTTCATTTCTAATCCTGAACACACATCAGCGGAATGACTTACTGGTGTCCTCCTCGCCCCTACCGTCCCCACTGCTGCCTCCCCTGCAGCCTCACACTTCCTCACCCTTGCCGTCTAACTCCCCCAGTCTCAATCAGCGCACCAGCACAGACGACGAAGGCTTCCTAGAGAATAACTTGCTTTCTTTTACATTCCCTTCCCCGATCCCATCGTCTGTCAGCCTAGCAGAAGGAGGTGCTTCATCAGATCCTGGAAGCCTCGTTGATGACGTGATTGAAAAACTGCACAGTCCTGGAGGCATGCAGTTAACGGAGAGTGAAGTCAGAAGTCCAGCACAAACGTCAAGCTGCCTGACGCTGAATTCTCCAGCAAAGAGGCAAGAATCAGGAGCGTCAGTTTGCTATCTCGAGCTGCAATGGCAGCTGGGACAAAGCTGTCCAACAGGCCGAAGTTGGAAGTCACCCCTTGTTTCTTCTCTGAGCGACTCTCAGCTGGGTGACTGCTGCAAGTGCAACTTAAACATCAGCGGGGGCATCAACAAGGTTGAGATGTTAAGGGAGGAAGGGACAATGACTTCACGGCTGGAGCTCGTAGATGCAGCTGTGCAGACGATCACTCCTGTTGGCTCCGTGTGGGGCCTCAGGATGAACGCATCCAACTCCAACATGGGCTCCCACTCCATCTTAGGCTCGCCGCCTGGATCAAGACTGAACCTGAAGTCCTCAGTTGGCTCCAACTCTAACCTGGTGTCACCGTCCTCCAGCATGTTCCCAGTGAGCAGTGGAGAAGAGGAGGAGAGGCGTGGAGAGACGTGGAACTCCCCACAAGAGCCGGACAGTAGGAGGTCATGTCTGAAGATCCACGGGGAGGACAGGGACGAGCTGGGGAGGAGGAGCAGCATGAAGCAGGTGCAGTGGGACGAGGACGGGATGACGTGGGACATTCATGGAGCATCTTTGGACCCGGAGGTTCTGAGCACCGCCATACTGAAGCATCTGGAGGTCCAGAACAGCCCCCAACCGGTGAGACGTACTCTGAAGAAGAAGAAGGCACCGAAGCCTCCTGTCATATCAAACATGGTGAAGGCCATGACCCCTGACCTTAATCCACCTGCCATGATCATCACGTCGACTTGTGTAGCGGAGGCTGAGAGTAAGGAGACACCAGACGAGGGTGGGGAGAAGGAGGAGGAAGGCAAAAAGGAGGAAACAGTAGAAGCTGCTCGTAGAATAAGCCGGGCAGAGGCAGACACCGCAAAAGATGACGAGGTGTACGGCGAGGAAATCACCAGCAGTCCTAAGACACCCTCACGAGAGAGTGCACACGGCCGCAAGAAGAGCGTGATCAGGTCGTTTAGGAGGCCGGGATGGTGTGGAGCCTCCAGGAAGGCAAATGACTGATACTGGAGACTAATCTAATGGCTGTGAGTCCAAAGTTTGCACAAAGACACGACTAACAAACTCTGAATGGAGCTCGGAGAGAGATTGGGAGCAGTTCTCACTTTCACATAGGTAACTCAGGTCTTTGCATTACATGCAGCTTCCTCTGGAGCCACAAAAAGGCTTTATATTACTTTTTTTCCCCATATACTGTCTGCAGTATTAATCCTCATGACTGAGGCTTTATCTCCCTGGGTTTTGCCTTTCAGGCTACATTTAGCTGCCCTAACTTGTTGATTGTGGTTGTTAGATTTATTTTCTGTAACTTCACCGTGCCCCCCTCCCCACCACTTCTGAAAAAAAAACATACTTGCTGTCTAGTGACTGGTAGAAGCATTTTCTAGTGACGTCTTCATGAAAGTTACAGGCAATTTAGTTTAACAACAGCCTGAATGTAACGCATTCGTTCATGTAGATGTGCAGCAAAACCAAATGTTGTCTTCGTGTCTCTGCTGCTCTGAAAATGTTTGTTTTTAAATTAAAAGGAATTAAAAGTATGAAAAGTATTTCTATGGGTCCAGCTTTTAAGTATTTTTATTCTATGCTGTTTTGTATTAGTGCAAAGCCATCAAGGCACATATTCTTTAAAAAACATAGGATAACATAAACCCACCTGTTTTATATGGATACTGTAAACTGACATTATAGTCCATATTTAAAATATATTTGATCGATTGGATTCAGACGATGACTTGTGCACATTTGTTGTAAACTAACATTCTTACATATTGCCCCATTACAGCAGTGAAATGTAGCTCCACCTCAGCAAACTACAGCTGCAAAACATAAGTACATCAGTAATATAACAAACATGATATTCATAATAACATCTCTGCAAAATTTGTGAGAAAACATAATCTTCTCCTGCTAACATCTCCCTCTCGTTACAGCTGACAGATAATGTGATTAAATATTAAATATTACTTAAATATTTACTCAGATAATTACAACTCGGCTCAGAAACACACGGCTGGGACATGAAACCTTCCCTCCCTCTCCTCTCCCACACTCGCTCCACTCGTCCTCTGTGGAAAACAAAGCAGAAAGTCGAGTTGTGTGTAAACTTGGTGAACCATCGTCGGGAGGTTTGACCATTCAGGCGCTGCCATTCAGATGAGCGGGCACATTCTCTCTCATTCACCACAGAAAAAAGCTCCACTCACTAGTGGCTTCCACTGCAGGTATTGTTGTCGTATTTTCACAGATGTGTGTAGAGCAGGCGAGAGTCTCTTTTCATTTAATCTTAGTCTTATTTTCTGGTCTTAAAGGGTCTATACACCCAAATCATACAAAGATAAGTTCATTTGTTCTGGCTCGCTTGGCTTTGAGGTGTCTGTCTGTGAGCTTTCTGCCTCGACAGCAACAGTTTTGATCAGGACTGTTTATTATGTGGAGCACATTTCCACTGACAACTGTAAATATGTTATTGTAAATATTAGAAAGAATTATATACATGTTTGCTCTAAATGAACTAACAACAGCTGGAAGGATTCTTGATTTTTGAGGGTAACAACAAATATAATGGCTCAACATTGCGTGACAATACATTTGATAGAGATAGCTATTTATTTTTTATTTTTTTAATGTGATCAAGGCATGTAAAGTAGTAGCTTTGAGAGGCTGTAGCCTACTCATACTTCTTTTCCACTAGTCAAAAATCCCACTTAAACCAGCTAAGATTGATTTTTTTGTGCGATGGGAATGTGTAAATTCTGCATTTACACCTGGGTCACTGTAAACAATTTAACCTCTTCTAGACTTTCCAAATGTTAATAGACCAAATGGCTCAAATTGTGTCGGTGAAATGAGTCATTTCACTCAAAAGAATTTAGCCAACATTGTACAGTCGCTTCTTTCACAGTGGGTCTGTTGTTGTTTTCTCTTCTGTTACAACTGTTTCCGGCGCATCTGTGACGTAAAATGTAACTTCGATGTCTTTAAAAAACCTGTGTAGACCTGATCATTTTTAGCTAAAAGCTTATTGTCATATGCATACGCTAACAGTACCAGTGTGAACATACGTGTGTTTAGCAACCATCTGTCCACCATCTTGGTCTAGCATGTCAGCATGCTAACATTTGCTAACTGGCACTAAACACAAAGTATAGCTGAGACGAGGTATGTCTGCTGGTTGTGTTGCTTACGAGTGTGGTGGTGAATATGTTAAGTAGCAAACGTGACATGATCGTAAAAACAAATTTGGTTTGGTTTAGTTTTTAGAGTGTCGTAAGTGTCCAAACACCGGGACATTTGTGTCGAGGCTGATCGATGAGTGAGCCGTACGCTCTGTGGTTTGATTCCCACATGGAGACAAGCTCTTTTCATATCCTGCTATTGTAACAGGAAACAGAATTACGTGACTCTCTTCTGTGAGTGGAACCAATCACGTTGCGATCTGTTGCACACTGATGAGGTCGACTTGACGTGGCCCTGAAACATGTTCACAATAATGCTCGCTGAGGCTGGTGAAAATCTTTCAGTACTGCAGTTTTCATTTGTTTGTTGGTTTGCGAGCAGGATTACACAAAAACTACTGAACGGATGTCCATGAACCATAAACAAAGGATGAGTCACGGCCACAGATAGACCCCATTAATGTTGAGCGTTGGTCCAGATAAAGGGACGGATCCAGGAACTGTTCTTACTGTCTTTAACATCGTGAGATATAGAAATCAGTGAGTATGATTTGATCCGGATCCAAATAGAAATTCAGAGCCAGCAACTGAAATGTTTTCTTTGATATTCTAATATGCCTGACTGAATTAAGGAGACTGAGGTGTGCACTCTACTGAACGCCATTCTAGTTTTGACCTGTGATATCAAATGATCACAACTCCTCTTCAGCAGGAAATGAATGTCCAACAACATTTCTCCTGAGTCATGTTGACACAGGATGAACTATAGTCGAGATTCGGGATATCAGAGATTGAGGTCACGCTGAGGTCACTGTGTCACTGCTCTGAGTCACATGACACGTTGTTTGTTTGTGTACAGTGTTGTGTTTCCTTTGTCCTGTGTGCATGTTGGTGTACTGTGGCCGTACTATACTGTATGTATGTGAAAGTGCTGATGGGACCCCCTGAAATCCTCTTTTTTCTCAGCAGCAGTAGAACATCACAGCTACAGGAGAACAATCCAGGGCTTTGTTGTGACACGGCTCATTGTCCCCGGAGGTGTTTGCTGGTGTGTGTGTGTGTGTGCTGTATGTGTACCTGTGCATGTACATCTGTGTGTGCTCGCTGCCTGGTATAAATAGCGTGGGATGTGTGCCGGCCGGTGATTCTGCGTGAAGACGATGGCTGTGCCTGGACCTCCTCTGCTTCTGCTTCTTCCTCTGCTGCTGCCGCTGCTGTCGAGCAAGGCGTCTCTGCCCGCAGCTGCATACACACTGACCCCCGGACGACAGCCACAGCACAAGCTGCTCCACCTGGGTGAGGGCGGGAACACACCTGGAGACAGCTACAAACTAATTTCAACACACTTTTAGATTCTCTCAGCTTGTTGTGACTTTTTTTCTGAACGTTTTTTGTGCTTCCTGTCCTCAGACTGGCCCAAAGACTGTGGCATGGCTCACTTCAAGCCCAACATGGCCGAGAGGATTGTGTCTGGGAACGAGGCCAGACCTCACTCCTGGCCCTGGCAGGTCTCTCTGCAGGTAAATCTGTCTGTGTGCATCAGTATTTTAGGGAGCAGGGAACTCGTGAACTGTTAGCAGCTGCACAAGAGGCTCGTCTCCGTTCTATAGGCTGCATGTTTGACCTCAGTGACAGAATGTAACTGAGTAGATCAAGTACTTAACCTAAGGATAATTTGAAGTACTTGCACCTTTTAGAGGCAAATGCTCTTAATGCACTTTTACTGATAACTTATTTTGCTGCATCAGAGACAGGGTTTTTAAAAGTCTAATATCCTTTCTATCGGTTAAATGTCAGAATATTAGTGAAAAAATAAACACAGGACAAAAGTGACATCTTCAAAGTGCTCGTTTTGTTTGACTGGCTGTTTACAATTTTCAATAATTATCAAACTACTCGTCAGTTAATTTGCTGTCAGTCTCTTGATTAGCCAATCAGTTCAGCAAATCCCCACTTGAATAACTAAAATTCAGGATTTAACCAGGTAAATAACTTTATATAAAAAGAACAAATGGCAGGATGGATGAGAAGTGCTGCATCATGAACACAGGCGTTGAAAAACAGCAGCTGTTTGGATCCAGGTGCCAAAAAAACAGGTTAGACTTAGATTAATAAGTTAAAACCAAAATATACTAATGGCACAAGGCTTTTTAATCTTTGCAGAGCAGTTTGCACTGGTATTTTTGGTCTTCCCTGAGTTTTCTGGCTTCATGTAAATAAATTAGAGTTATTGATGTATTTATATATTAACTTTTAGCCCTTGAGAGCTCTGTGCTTGGTGAACTGCTCTTTCCCACACACATAATCTTTCCTTGAGAGCTACAAGGAATATTAAAATGTTCACGTTTGAGTTGGCCGCTAACAACACGTCACATCACTGAGGTGTCCGTCTGCTCTCCATCGTAGGTTCGACCCAGAGGAAGTAAACATTACATTCACGTCTGTGGAGGAACGCTTATCCACAAGAACTGGGTCCTAACTGCAGCTCATTGTTTCCAAAAGTAAGAAACTCATCACAGAAATATCAAGAATAACACAGTGAGAGGTACAGAGGCCTGACTCTACGTCTTCTCTCAGGGGTAAAGCAGAGGATGCTGGGAGCTGGAGGATCGTCCTGGGGAAGCACCAGCTGAAGCGCTCAGAGACGGCAGAGAGGATTTTCCCGGTGAAGAGGATCTACAGACACGAGAACTTCCGATACCCGGCTCACAGCGAGCTGGACTACGACATCGCCCTGGTGAAGGCTGCCACAGACATCAACCCGTCAAACTTCATCCGCTACGCCTGCCTGCCGCGCAAGCAGACCAGCCTCAACCCGGGACACTACTGCTGGGTCACAGGCTGGGGAGACACCCGGGGTGAGTGGAGGGAAGAGAGGGGGAGTAAAGAGTCTGGAGGAGTTCAACAGGGATATTGATCTGATGTGACACAGGATAGTTTGTTGCACAATGTAACCCAGACTCAATATTTATTTTGTGATTTAAAATGCAGGCGGGAAGGAGAACATCTCTCTGGCAGAAGCCCTGAATCAAGCACGCCTGCCCATCATCGACTTCAAGACCTGCCGGCAGAAGAAATTCTGGGGCGATCGTGTCCGAGACTCCATGATCTGTGCCGGGTTCAGAGACAAAGAGGACCCGCCTGCTGCGTGCCAGGTCAGATAAACAGCCGAACCAATATTATCGTGTGTAAATGTTATATTTTTTCACTCTGTGGCCTATGGACCTCACCATGGACAGCCCAGTTCTAAAGTCCAGTTTAACTTGGTTATGAAACAGTCTCAGTTAAATACTGACGCCTCTATACGAGCTGCAGCTTATTCTTAATGCATTAAGAGCTGGGGGAATTCCCAATTTCGCCCACAGGGGCTGCTAGAATCAACAAAACTGAACGTCCCTCACAGCAGCTTTAACTAAAAGGTTTTTTCCTCACCTCGTTTATAAAAACCCTGTCATCTCTTCTTCAGGGCGACTCCGGTGGTCCTCTGCTGTGCCAGCTGGGACGTGACCGCTGGGAGGTGCACGGCGTGGTGAGCTTCGGTCCAATCGGATGCACCGTGGAGAACAAGCCAAGTGTTTTCACCCGCACAGCCGCCTACATCCCCTGGATCGAGGCTACACGCATCAGGGACTTCTTCCTGCACTAGGCGCCACCACCCGACTGACAGCAAACATAAGCTCTGCTCTGTTTCGTGTCTGATGTCCACAGACTGTTTTTCTAAAAAGCCACCAGGAACTTAAACCACTTCAAGATGTAAATACACGTTCTGAATGTGCAACAATTGTCTTCTAGCAGTCGACGCTACACACTACTCTGGTTTGGAGCGCTGCATAGTAAACATTACTCATGACCTTTTACACCCAGTCAAACATTTGTGCAATAAAATCTGCTAAAAGCAAAAAATGTTGTCGATATTTCCCATTTTTTTATTATAGTTTTTAACACAGCGGGTTTATGGAAACACATAAACAGCTTTACAGTGACGTCAGAGAGCACTGCTTCAATAAATACAAGAGTAGAACTGACCGTAAGGCTTCGCTCTGTGTTTGTAGACAGTAAATCTCTTTGCTCTTCACCAACTGAAGAGTCTTTCAGTCCAAAACCAGAACATGAATCACTGCCATTCATCCAGTGAACCACATCCACCATCTTACAAATTGGCTCTTTTAACCCACATTTCATGGGTTCAATGATTTTAAAACTAGCATCAAAGAAGACTAATAAGTCTCCCATAAACAAAGATATGACAAACAACACTCCTCTGTTCATCATCCTCTCAGGGTCTAATTCAGATCGGTGACAGGATGCATGAAGAGACGGGTGTTATAGGACGGTCTACATCTGGAGCTCCAGTGGAATTGAGTCCGCATTTTCACATCTTGTCTTTCCCAGAATACACCTGGAAAGTAAAAGTGGCGACGAGGGGGATAAACCAGCGATCTGGGATCGGCTCACGTCCCTGAAAAGCACACTGCATTTGACCAGAGTCCTCTTAGCGCTGTGGTTAAAGGCTGTGTCCTCGGAGAGATATTTGGCCCTAATGTGGAAGCAGATGTGTGTGTGGGGGGGAGGAGTTAGTACAGCCTGGACGACGATGAGGAGGAGCCGGTGATGTGGTCCCAGTTGTTGTAGAGAGCGTAGGCACCAGATAAGGCTAAACCAGCCAGACCTCCTCGGGCTACACCCTTTACACCACCTGCAAACACACGGATGTAGCAGAATGAGTGATGGAGCCAAATATGACCATCTGCCAGACAGCTAGTTACTTTAATTTAGACAGATGAACAGTGATTTGTCAATTCTCAGACATGCAATTTTCGTCACCTTTAAGTGCTTTACAGTAACATTTCATATCAATATTGTTTATTTTTGTATCCTCGACATTAGACCGATTATCATGGCTGATATTCAGCATGAATTTTTCTGTCAGATTGCCCATTAAAATAAGCAAACTTCAAATGTCATCTTTAGCTCTGATGCAACATCCTCTCACATAACGTACCACCCACGACACTCAGATGAGTAACATGTTAAAAGTTATAGCCAATGCTCACTGTACACAGTGTACACAATGTCCACGGCGCAGTAATGACAGGTATTACAGAAAAGACACCTACTTCCTGACTTGAACAGCATCCCAGTTAGCGTCCCAGCAGCCACTGTGTTGATGTCATCTTCTGCTCCTCTGGCTTTCTCTATCGCTACGCCGAAGACGCTATATGACAAGGCTGCAACAGAAGAGGAGCCGCACTTAGTTTTGTTTTATCAGAGGCTGCAGAATAATATTTTACAACACATCCGTCTTATACATTCACAGACATTCAGAAGAGGGAGACTTGAAAACTGACATAGGAACCATCACAAACACAAATGTACATGTTGTGCGTGCATTTATTACATTTCTATCCTTGAGATTATCGAATATGCTCTATGCATTATTATTTACATTTACATTTTAACAGTCTTACCAACAGAGCCCAGAGAGTTGGCCCATGAAGCACCCTGTCGGGTCACCATGTTGATAATCCTGCAGAGAGAGAAAGCAAACATTTAGAGGACAGGTCAACTAATCCATGTGTGATATTAGAGATACTAATACTGATAAACTGAACTCTGGCCTCATACTCACTGTACATTACGAGGTTTGGACCATGCCATGTCTCTGGTCTCCTTCAGACCCATCCTGAGACCGTTAACAGCTCCGAGTGCTGCTCCTGTCATCAAAACAAAGAGGCAGAAACACTGAGTGACACAATCAGCAGAGACACATAACACACAATGGACACTAAACACAGTCTGATGTTTAACTTCCAATTACACTAGATATGATATCCACTTAAACATGACTGAACATGTCACTCTCAAACACTGAGCCTAAATCCACAATTTTAACACGCTTCACTCTTCTGATGCCTTGGTCAGACTACAGGGCTTGTAAAGTCGACTGATCACTGTGCTGTTTGCACTACAAACTCTCACAACATGTGACACAGAAATCGATCCTAACAGTTGTTTGTGCATTGATTTACATCAAGAAAGAAGAAGATGATAATAATAATATGGTTGAGAAGACAATTTGAATGCATGGGTAGCAAGGATTGCTGCTGCAGCCGACTGCAGAGTGGAGAGGTAGAAAAGTGAGAGGCGTCTGCTCTCACTGGCTTTAGCTCATGCTGATGTCCAACACGCCAGATATTCAACTACATATTCAGCCTGATAGATATCCAGAAGTTTTTACTATATAAATTATCCCCCTTTAAAAAACAGCCACAGTCAAGCCTAAAGTAAAGGAAGCTGAGTGATCTGTCTGGGCTGTCTACACACGTATGACTACTCTATGTTTCCGCTATGTAAAATACAATCCTCTCCCCTTGAACATAAGTAATCTGATTGGCAGTGAGATGTAACAGGTGTTAGTGGTCTCTTACCTGTCATGCAGGATCCTCCGATGGTGAAGAAAGCCAGCTCAAACCTCCCTCTTGTTTTATTAGCACCTGTCGGTAAGATGAACTCATCTGTGTCCTGAAACACAACATCAGCAGCTGTTAGTCAGAGAAATACAAACACATTATTCCACTACCCAGAAAACAGCTACAACTCCACGTTTAGCTTTAGTCGTAGCTCACCTGAACCAGGTAACGAGGGTCGACATTGAGGTAAGGGGACAGAGGACTCATCCCAGTCACTGAAATGACATTACAACATATATGTTAGCTAAATCTTTCTATTAATACGCATGTAAACACAAATAACAGAAATATAAAGGCTATAAAGCGAGCTGACAGTACAGTTAGCCGTTTGGGGTAGCTGTTAAGCTAACCATAGCATTCTGTTAGCAGCTAACTTAGCTAGCGTGCTGGTAACATTACATCAGGCTTACAGGGAACACCGGCGAGCTCCGTGTTGGAGTATTCAGGGGCACCACCCCCGAAGAGACCCCCGAGACCGCCCTTGCCTCCTCCCGAGCCTTGCGAGTTGCTGTCCATGGCTGTGGCAGATGTGAGGGGTCACCTGGCGAGGACTGGAGCCAGGGGGTGGGGAGCTGCTGGAGATGCTAGCCGAGCCGACCGGGCTAACGTTAGCAAGCGAAGCTATGTCGCGAAACTCAAAATCCAAGACGAATTTATCAGTGACGAGCTGCAGGATTCACCGGCAGCAACAGTCGCTGTCCCGCTGAAGCGTTTGTTAAATCCTTCGTGATTTTTTCCCAAGTGAAAACACCGGGTTCTCGTTTCAGACTACCGAGCTCGAGTTCTCGTCATGCCCCTGACCTCCAGCAACACGATCTGCCGTAAAGCGACGACCGACGCAAAGATGTCGTTATGTCACGAAAACAAACCGTGAAATATGGGGGGGAAACTAAAAAATGTTGTTATAAAAATCATTTTTATCCCATGATTTCAAGACTATAAATCCTTTAAAAGCGATTAGTTAAGCGATAAAACCGTCTTCATGACGTTTGCGAGTTTTACGACACCTCCACAGGTCTGAGATCAGTTTACTTCATCCGAGGACTCACGATGTGAAGCCGGCAGGACGTCACAGGACTGACCGCAGAACAGCCGGAGAGATTTACAAGGTCAAAACCTCAAATGCTGAGTTTTTAGGCCTAATTTGATCATACTGATGAACAAATTTACAAAGAAAATAATCAATAACGGTGGAAGAAAAGAAGCAACAGGCTACCACCAAGTATATTTGGAATACTTTATATTATCTGTAATATAATTAAAATAAACAATAAATATGATTAAAAAATGCAAGTATAGTTGACTGAACTTAGGTTAACAAGCAATCAAATGCTTTTATAAACTATGTATTAGCAATTGTTTATTTAAAGGTTGCAGCTGATGTGCGTAATGTTTTTTAATTAGTTAATAAATGTGGTGTAGTTAATTTATGAACATTATTTTAATGGCCATGAGAGAGCTGTACACCAGTATTTAAAATCCTGGCTGACAGATGTGCTTCGATATATATTGCCTCTTATAGCTGAATGTCCACGGAATTTTATTTTCTGTTTTCATTAAAAATAAAAAATGTTCTTTTAGTTAAAAATCTTTCTTGATCAATTACCAGAAGCAGAATTCCTTTATTGTCAGTAATTAAGTGAACGGTCCTCCTGACAGTGCATTCACACAACAAATTAAGAAAAATAAAGAAGTAGGGTCAGAGTTCACTCTATGCACAATAATACCAGGAATAAATACACGTAATATTTAAAACATAAATATACATTCACTGTGCTGCTGGAATATAAACATGTAGTGTTCTGAAAGTGTAATTGTAAACATTTATAGTGCTGATAGTTTTATTTACAAACAACCACAATATCCATCCATCAAACCATCACGTCGTCAGAGCCGAGGAATGTAAACATAACAAAGTAACACAGAATAATAAAATACCCCAATAAATCTCCAGCTCACATGCAAACATCAATACAATCAGTACAAAGTGCCTGTTTCCATTTCATGCTAGTTTTTACTCCTCAACGTTTTGGAGGCAAATCATTTTCTTTTTACTTCATAACATCTTTTTAAGAACATTAATCATGAGTTACTGTGCAGATTCAGATTCATAATAACCAACCAAATATAAATCAATTCATACATTTTAATTCATTGTTATGGATTAATCTTACTAGACTCTCCACCTCCACCAGTCTCACACATCATCCAGAGATATTATCACTCTGAATCATTAAATCCAGGTGCTGTACTGTAGGTAACTGGACTTCTGGAGAAGAGTTGGCTGGATTTCAAACTTATGTCCTTATAATGTTTACATTTAGCTTTAGTACTTCAGGTATATCTTGATGTCGATAACCCACATTTGTTGTTTTACTATGTTTTGAGTCCAGCAGTGTTACTTCAAAGTGTTGAAACTTGTGAGAAGAAGCACTGCAGTTCCTTCCTCTCACCACAGGGAGGCAGCAGAGAGCTGACAGTGAATCCTGACCAGCTGTTAAAAAAAAAGGTCAACCCTCTTGGGTCTGCTGCTCCTCAGCCCTCATTCTAATTAGGCCTGATTTAATTGACTGATTTAGTTAAATCCGTTCCCGGTCAGGACGGATACGAGTCGAATTTCCACGACTCTCTCCTGCATCTGCTGGGATTAAACAGCTCCCACATGACACCTGTCACGCCTTCAAATGCTTCAAATGTTTCCACAACTTTTTTTTTTTTTTTTTTTTAAAAAGCTGCTGGATGCTTACCCATGATGCAACAGGAGAGACAGAGAGAGAGACCACACACACATGCACACGTACACGCACGTCGTTGCAGCGCAGGCCCCGGCCATCTGCTGCCGGTCAAAGGGACAGAGGCACTGAAGGAATTTAGTGTGTTGAATTTCCCGAATAACAGAGCATCTTATTTGGATTCTGCCATTGTATGTGTGTATTCAGAAGGGGCCAAGTGGAGCGATGAAGTTTGCCATTGTCGCCCAGTGTGGGTGTTTTCAGACTCTCTGGCATGATCTGTGAGTTAGTGTTCTCTGTGTTGCTGCCCAGTGTGCCCACTGTCTTTCCCACAATGCCCCATTCAGCCCTGGGCCTCTCTCTCTCTCTCTCTCTCTCTCTCTCTCTCTCTCTCTCTCTCTCTCTCAGACTGAGCTGCGACCCATTTTGTGCCTCTGGCTAATCATCATCATCCTCATCATCATCCTCATCATCATCATGGTCGGGCTACGAACCAAATTTTTAGTTTTGGGGACAAAGTAGTCGTGATGTCATCCTCGCTATCCCCCTTTTTTTTTCAGCCACTCTTGTTTTCATCTTCTCCCTTCATTTCCTCTCTCTCTCTCTCTCTCTCTCTCTCTCTCTCTCTCTCCCTCTCTCTTTCTTTCTGTCTCTCTGAGCTCCCAAACACAAAAGACAGAGAGGCCACGACAGGACCCCAGTGTATGCTGGTTGTCAAGGAGACAAGGAGACAGTGTTGGGTCTTTAAACTCGCCTCAGAGGGGTGTGTGGAGTTAGGGGGAGTTGGCCTTATTTACATGGGAAGAGGACAAGGGGAATGAGAGAGAGAGAGAGAGAGAGAGAGAGAGAGAGAGAGAGAGAGAGAGGGGTTTGAAATACAACTTTCTGAGCAGCTTATAGGTTCTCGCTTAAAATCATTCCCGCCGCTCGGTCATCAAATATTTACCAAGCAAGAGGAAATCTGGAGCTGTTCATTATGTGGAGAATGCCCGTGCATACATAGTAATGTAAATCAACCTGTCGTCTCCTCTCACACTCACACACACTCACACTCACACTCACACACACAGCCATGCTTTTGATTGTTGGGAGCTCTGGGCCCCAGTGTTGGCAATGGTGGGAGAGCTGACTGCAGAATACATTACCAGATGCTCGAGGTAGTGTTTCTCAGCAGGCTGAGAATGAAACACACGAAAGCACTACAAAAAAAAAAAAAAAAACTTGACTGAAAACAGGAAAAACAGACTGAGAAGTGCTACACCCATGAACCTCCACCCATCCACGTCCACACGGGCGTCTTGTCTTCCTGATCCCGTCCAGAGGATTGTCAGCGAGGAGTCACATTATGTCCTCTCTCTCTCTCCTCTCAGTGATCGTGAGGGGGCTGAGGTTGCGGGCTCGACTCCAAAGCCTGAAGTTCAATATCAGCCCCCCAAAAAACTCCACAATGAAGGCAGGAAGGGCAGGGAGAGGACGAATGAGCCACCCACTGCTGCATTCACGGCAGAAAAAAAAAAAAAACCCATGTGACTCTCTTCTTTTTCTCTTTTTGTGTGTGTGGTTTTTTTTTTTTAGAGGGAAACTTTTAACTTCACTGATATTTTGTGCGTGTGTGAAAAAGCAGGAATAACAAAAACAAACATGGGTCACGAGAGGTGTGACTTCAGGGACACACTGTGTAATATTTACTCTGCAGATGTTTGAGGGCGAGCTTGCACAATCAATTTCCCTTTAATTCCCCAGACATCTCCAAAACCTGAACCCTCCTCCCCCCTCCTCCTCATCCTCCTCCTCCTCCTCCCTCTCCTCCTTTTTTCTTTCTGTTCTACATGTGCATGCCTCGTAGAAACCATGGAGAGCTGGGTGTGTTTTCTCCTCTCTTATTACACACATGGACGTGCGTGATGTCCACTTAGACAGCCGAGAAAGAACACAGGAAAAGGAGAAGTGGGAAAAACGCCATGTTGTGGCCTTTTCCCTTCATTTTGTCTCAAGTATCCGCTGTTTTTATTCTCCCCCTTCTTTCCTCCCCTCTCTCTCTCTCAGTATCTGAGGCGTGTTTGGTGATTAGTATGCAGAAAGGAAGCTGATTTGCATAATTAAGAGCTACAGAGAAAAAGCGACAAAGTTTTGTTAGTTTTATAGCTACGAGTTTAATAGTGTACAAAGAGTTATTTCCTGCTCCAAAAAAGTTAAAAGTTCATCGTTCAACACATATTTTTTCACTGTTTTTTTTTTTAGACACACATGTAATTCTTTTTAAAAAGGAATTCAGACACAGTGGTTAATAATCACAGAAGTGGTAACAAAGTTAGTAACCTACACTTGAAGAGTAGATTAATGTTTGTACTACACTGTTAATTGTCACACTCATAGTTTACAAAAAGGCACAGAAGGCAAGCGATGCTGATCTCAAAGGCTCCAGTTAATACAGAGAAACATCAGAGAGACTCCAGTCAATCAGGACAGTGATTACTAATAAATGACACGTGAAGGATGTTATGTTCACCAAATTACTCTCCGTAGTAAGGCATAAATGTTTCTTATCTGAAAAGGTCATTTAATGTTATTTTTCACGTACAAAATAGAATATAAAAATACATTATAAACGTGTTACAGATGTTACGACTCCATGATTTTCTTTTTGTTCTTTCTTTCATATGTCAAGGCATCAGTGTGTGTCTGTAAAACTTCTGAAAACAGCGGATACACATGCAAAAATATATTTATATATGGATGACTTCATCTCCAACAAAACAAAACAAACAAAGAAAATTCAAATATAACACTGTTCTCTGGAGGTATCCCAAACCTCACATCAACATCTCACACACTATAGCTGCTGCTTTAATACTGCGTCGCACCTCCAATTCAAAGGAAACACTTTTTTTTGTTCAGTTTTTTTGGCACTGAGATCTGAACAGAGAAGAGTTCTGGATGTAAAAGCCATAGAAATGTGTACGACGAGACATCTGATCAATCTGCATAAACCCAAATGACGTGATCGCAGTAGATTTAGGTGAAACATTGTTCCATCGCTCTCAATAAATAAAGGCACTGCCGTTCAAGCTCATACAATACTGTAGTGTGAAGAAGGCAAAGGCATCGTTGTGTAAGTCCTCCAGATTTAGACAAAGGAAGTGCACGCTTCCCTCTCTGTACTTGGTATTTATACTGTATATGTTGATTCAGTGGGATGCAAGACGCAACAGTTCGCCTCAGAAATTAAAGATTCAGTCACTATCTCCTCATCGACATGCAGACGGAGGGTCAGGAGAAGTTTTGCAGTCAAACAAAACATTTCTGAAGCTTCACAGTAAAGAAGTGTTGCAACACTCTGCTAAACAACAGAAGTAGCTGGAGACTTTAAAAGAGGAAACAAATACAAAAAAATGCTGCTTGTACAGAGCAATCCACGTCTACGGAAGCCCAGAGACGACACATGGATTTGAAAAGACGTTATACACACCCTTTACTCGCGGCTGAGCTCGTGAGACTTTGAGCAGACTCTGGGTGTAACCTTGTGTTTTTCCAGCTCGCCTTGAGACATCCGATCACCAGCACGACTAGATGTCGGCGCTCAAGAAGGTTGTTTTGAAGCTTATTGGCTGACTGATGCTGATGAGATTAGAAGGTATTAAATTTGGTATCAGATGTCAGGATGTGTTTTGATGCTTGGTAAGTATTGAAGTTCGATACTTGGCCTGAAAAGCACTGAAGATTTTTCTCTTAAACTGGCAATAGAAAAGTTTTTGCTCCAACATGTCATTATAATAATGACACCATCAGCGTTTAGATTATTTCCCCATGAACTTCGCTTTTGTTATGTCTTTCTGTCGCCACCAGCCACGAAATCATCTGTGGAAAATGAAGCCTGACTGGTGATCCAAGCAGATAGAAATGTTGCCGCCTGGCATCGTTTCGATTTGCTTTCCTGTCTCCATTTTGGACTAAATGAATGAATAAACGCAGGTTTTGTCCTGTTGGCTCTGAGAAAAACAGCAACAACAATAACACCACTTGGAATCGCCAGTAAAGGTCAATCAATTTAAGATCTCAGGACTCGTGGACACGAGGAGACGTGGATTAGGTCAGCCGAGCTGTTTGGAGACATTTTACATTTGTTGCCAGCTGTTTTGTAACATTTTAAATCAAGTCTCCATCTACTTCAGTTGTTTAGGAGAATGCTACAACGCTGTTTTGCTGTGAAGCTCCAGAAATGTTCTGTGGGCTACAAAGCTTCACCTGACTTTCCATCTGTATGAGTGCGAGTTGATAAAGACTGTAGTTTAATTTCTCACTGTTCCTGTAAGAAAAACTTTAGAGACACTCTGAATTTGAATTTTGGATTCCAGTTTGTTATTTTTCCTCACTGAGCACCTTTACTGGATTCACATGTTACATTTCAAGTGAGAGAGTGTGTTAATATACGAATACATCAACACTGATTATGATTTGTTATAATGAGTTATGTTAAAGTACGTTGGCCCAAAAAAAGAAGCTATAAACTTTTCCAGGTTAATCAGAAGGTGCCAGATGAGGAAAAACGTAACAAAATATCAGCGTCTCTTTTAGTTTAGTGTTCACGGAGCGTTCCTGTGCTGGATGAGTACCATCGTTATCAGTATAGTTACCATGTTATTAATGAGTCATTAATATTATTGCATCACATGGACTGAGGGCAGGGCAGCTCAGGGACACAGTTTGGCACAGCCGGGCTTCAGAGCCCTTCACCAGTTCAGGGGCCCGTCCCCAGTAAAGTCTACTGGTGTGACAGATTGGGATTTCAACCGTCGAATGATTCTGTACCATTCTGGCTTTGGACTTTGGGGAAGGAAGGCACGTTCGGTAAAGTTTAGGTTAGGACGTGGTGATGGGCGGGGTCCTGAGGTTTATTCCCATGATCGCCGTCATCTGGTTGGCTGGTTAGACAGAAGCAGCCGGGTTGTTCCCAATGTGCTGGTCTGGTTGGCTGAGCTGAGGGAGTGGCGGGGCCGTGGGCCAATGAGCACGCCAGCGGGGCAGAGATGGGCGGGTCATCAGTGGGCGGAAAGGTCAGAAGGTCAAGGGGTCATGGGTTAGTTGCCGTGGCAGCTAGAGTTAGACAGACAGAGACGGACAGACGTGGAAAGGAAACAAAAAGGGCACATAAAAGGGGACATAAAAAGAAAAAAAGATAGAAGAGAGATTAGTGTCAGCTAGTGGCGTCAGGATGACAACAAGGCAGATCTACTGCAGTCACACAGCATGAGGGGCGCTACAGAAGAGCCGCGCAACACCTTCACGAGCCCGGCATAACCATTCAGAAAGACTTACATCAACCACCGGGTGGTGACATAAGGAATGGCTGGTTAGCAATGCTGATGTGGACTCGTGAAGGTGTTTGCAGGGTTAGGTTAAGGAGAAGATGCCCCTCCTGTCGTGTGACTGCTGCTATAGTGATACTACTCATGCTAGCTGGGCTACGTCTAGCACAGACAGACAGTGAAACCATGAGACAGAGAGGGAGACAGCATGGTTTCATGTGGGTGAGAGAGTGACCTTTATGTCCAAAGAAAAAGTGCCTGGGCCTCAGAAATACTTTCACTCACTGACAAGAAGAGCTGTTGTTTAGCAGCAGGCGTAGGATCTTGATGATTAACAGTTGTGATTAACTGATTATTGATTATCTTTGTGCTATGGAGTATTAGAAGAGCACCTAGTGACTACAGTAAGCGAAGAGGCACCATAGGAGACAGTGATGAGAGGTTAAGAGATGGTGATTTTAGAGGAAACAATTTAACAATAGACAGACTAACTACAAGAATTTAGAGGCTTTGGTTTTCTTTAGAGATTTTTTTCAATAGTCATCTTTATTGCCTTTTAGTGTTTTTTTGTCCATCGTGTACAACAAGAGCGCCACCGCTCACATACACACATATATTGTAGCTAGCTAGTCCATTTTTCTATTGCATAAAACAGTCACGAGGCCTGTGAATTGAGAAGGTCACCTCATCTTAAATAGACAGAGCAAAACACTGCCTTCATTGCCACCTTTTTTTTTTTCGCAGGTGACTAAAACAGTAGTAGCTACACACCTTGAATAAAGTTTGAAGTTTACATGGAGACACTTCATCTATAAAAAGCATGTCGTAAAAACAAAAATAAAAATTTACAAACTAAAAAAAAACTAAAAAAAAAAAAAAAAAAGGAAAAATACTACAAGTATTTCCAAGCGATCTTGTTCCATAAGCTTCATATAAGCACTTAAATCCTTAAAATCCCTATATACAAATTTATTTTGCAGCTAAATACATGGTAACAGCACCACTCTGGCTAGGAAATATATGAAAGATGTAAACAGCCCCAATGATAAAGTCCAGTGGGCGACTGATAAGACCACAAACAACAGTATTTCATACAAAAGAGCTTGTAACACAGACCTCAGTAGTCATCACACGCTGTGTTTTAGTAGTAAAGACCAAAGATCATATTGAATTGAATGACCTTCAGGAAAAGAGACAATCACTGTTACTTTAAATGTCATATAGTCATTGGGCACAACACAGGATTTAATTAATCATAAAAAAAAACATTTGTGGAAATCTACTGGAATGAAGTTGGGTATAAATAAAAATTCCCACAGTTTAGGGTCAAGAGTAGTAGTGAAGAGATAAACGACGACAACAAAAAAAAAAAGGAAAAAGTTTCTGAGAAGGACTCCAAATCCAGAGTCACAAGGACCGAGTCACATGAACGGAGCGATCCATTCTAATTGAGAGGGTCCCGGCACCGCGAGCCGTCCAGTTTATCTAACAGGCGAGCAAAGATAACCGCTGCAGCTGTCACCCCTCACATGGTTCCTCCCAATCTGCTCACTTATTTCACTTTCACTGCAACGAACACTGTTTCACATTTTACACTGCTTCAGCGTGTGACCTTTTCGCCTGATACAGTAATTTCTCTTTTTTAGGCATGCCGTTTTACAGACACATGTAAACTGAAATTGGTCCATTGGTCTGCATGCACGCACACACACACACACACACACACACACACACATATACATGTACACATAAAGTGGCTGGTGAGCTAACTAACCTCTGTCTGGGGTCACTACCCTTTGGTAAGGATGGATTCTCTTGTCGTGGCGTCGTACCTTAGCGGTCATGGCACCTGCTAACAGCCATTGACATCGCCAAAACAGAACACAGAAGGTTACTCATCAGAAAGACATCAAACAGTCCACCCATGGCACCAACATCAGTGAAACCAGGAATTTTTTTTTTTTTTACAAAAAAATAAAAATAAAAAGTGTTCAAGGCTGAGGGTGAAAATCAGTCAAAACGCTTCTAAGAGACAGAATATCTTGTTGTCTTGTGGTCTTCTGCTCTCTAAAGAAAATATTAATCCAAACCACTAATTTCTCACTAAGCTTCACTAGTAGATTCAACATCAGCTGTAAGCAAAGTCACTCTAGAGCTCTGTGATTAAAATAAGCTTTAACATATATTAAATCACAAACAGCGGCGCTAAAATATCTATGGGTTCACTAAAACGTGTTAAAAATTACAAGCGGAAGCTGAACTATTAAAAAATGTTAAATAGCTGTCACACCACAACACTAGTCTGCTAATACAAGGAGGAAATTAACAGGAATGGACACTTGACTACAGAATGACTGTCGAGGAATCTGTCATCCTAAAGTATGAGCAAACTTTGAGTGTTTGCTCTGCGGGACAAGTATGTAGGGGAGGAGGGGGAGAAAGGGGGAGGAGGGGGGAGTCTCTGCAAGCCAGTCCATGTGTGTGCTAGGAAGGGTTGCTATTGCTTAGCCTTTGGTTGGGAAAGCCATACCTGCAAAAACACAGGGAGAAGGGACTGTTAGCCCAGCAATGAGCTTCAGAATTCATGTGTATGTGCCGCAGATGTATTACAAGAGCTGGATACTGCTGCCAATTGTTCCAGTGTCAAACCGCAGTACTTCTACCTGCTGCCTATCGCGACATGAACACATCAAGTGTTTCGTTACGTTTGGGGGAACAGGCCGTGCCCAGACCACTTAGATCCTCCCTCTGTTTTGCGCGTTCACACCTGGAGGTACGACGTCATGACTCGTCAGGTGATCAGGTGAAGTGTTGGGTCTAGAGGCACATTACAAACCGAGGTGTTCCGAGAACTTTGTTGTTTCAACATATTTTGGTCCTTTTCTGTCTAACAACCACAGAATTGCTTTTTGTTTGCTGATTTCTCGCGGCTAACTAGCTTGCAAGCTAGTGTCAAATTTTGACATATTTCAGTGTTACATTAATTTCCTCTGATGGCTTATGACGCCTGAAATTTAACTAAACTCCAGCAACAAAGTTGCTTCACTTTGTAACGCTCCTCTAATATCAGTTTGGACTAAAATGGTCGAAGCACAGTTGGACAAACGCCACCGCCGTCAACTGGAGACTTGGTCTTGTCCCAATTCTAACGAACAGTAATGTACAGTGGCTGAGAAGTGCTGAACGACCAGCATATCCAAACGCCTTCAAATCTTTACATCCAAAATGTAGAGACGTGAAGGTGTGAAGAGCTTTATGAATCGAGAGGGAAACGAGTTCTGAGTTCAGTCAGGGCTGAGCTGGACACAAACTATTTGTGTTAGAGGTGCCTTAACAAATATCCACCAAAAGTGTAACTGTATATCTAATTTGTGTGTAGACTTCTTGATTGGTGCTGGCTGAGGATGCAAAATGAATTTCATTGTAAACAGACAGTAAAGTTGTATCGTATCATACAAACGGTCTGTATGGTCGTGCTATCATCTGTCCAGCTGGTACAGAACTGTCGCGGGTGAATGAAGAGAGACGGCACAAGCAGACGAGCGGTAAAAAGACGCAGGACAAGAATTTCATTTGATTTCTAACTGACCACATCTTTATAGTTGTAGCTACAAGACAGGTTGAAGTCTCGACTAGTGCCGGAGCAGAGAAACTCAAATTATAAAACATGTCTAAAGAACTGATTCAAACCAAGGAGGTTAAACGTTTGTAAATCTTCCTTACACACTGTTTTGATCCAGTACAATCAACACTGGGTCAAAGCAACCCATCGCTCCTGGGTCAACATAACCCGGTACTGCATCAGTGCTATATCGACCTCACACTGGGTGAATTTTTTAAGTGGTTTTTAACGTGCGAAGACCAGAAATGCGGTCATCTCCAGTGGGCGGGGCCAGTGACGGAGACACTAATCGACTGAAAGGGTTATTTACGCGTGTGATTGGAGTCCAGTATCCAGTTCTCATAATACATCCATTGACCATGTATGAAAGTGATGAACTTTTGATTATAATACCTAATACTCCAGTTGAGTCAATCGGGTATTCCAATATGGAGGGCGTGAGTGTGTAGGGATACTCGTACGGCGTGTAGATGATTCCAGATTCGGGCCCTTGCTGCACCAGCGCCGGGTGTGGATTCCCTCCCGGTACGAGGGCCGAGCTCTGGATCTGACGAATCAGAGGCATGATGGTCGGCGTGGTGACGGGGGCAGGGTTGCGCAGGTTCGGAGGCAGGACGGGCGTCGGGCCTGTGATGATCCGAGGCGCCTGAGGGGTCCCTAGAGGGAAGGCGGCGGTGGCTGCGCAGCACACAAATATACATAATGCGAGTATGCGCACACCCACACGCAAGCACACAAAGTGCACACACATACAATAGACAGGGAAGAAGAGGAGAAGACAAACAGACTATTTAACAGGAGAAACAGAGGCTTTGTTCAAATATACAGTGGACTCCTGTACCGAGACCCCTCCTTTGTCTCCCACCAGCCCTCCTCCACATGTTAATTATGATGTCATCCTTACGCGTCTTGACATTGGCGTCTCTGTAGGTCCCGTTGAGAATGGCCAGCTCCATCAACTGCATTTTCTTCAGGTTGTCTTCCCCCTCAGCCTGCACCAGCACACACACCAGCAGAGCAGCACAATCAGCGCACATAGAGAGGAGGATTGTCATTCAGCCGTTCGACAAGTGAATGAATTCACTTCTGTGAGAGTCGGGTCAACAAGTCAGCAAACATTTCAGCGCGCTGAAAAAGTAATTATGATTCAGTTTGAGTGTTTTTCTGAAGAGAAAAACTTCAAAGTCTCAAACGCAGCTGACCGGACCTTGAACGCAGCCACTGCATCCCCCCGAATATATTCAGTGTCAGACGTCAGACCTTCTTAGCTCCAGTTACAGCTCGGTGAAAAGCTCGGCTGATTTACAGTCAGATGGCAAGGTTGGCTGGGTTAAACTAACATATCATTAACTTCACCCACTGCACTCACACAGCCACAAGCGGAGATTAACAGGTGTTCGGCTTCTGATTGCCTATAGAGACTTCTTACTTTTATCACCGACCGATGCTCTGCTGTGATTGGAGCGGAAGTGACGGCTGATTGCCACAATAGAAATCCTCCCTGCTGGTCTTTTCAGTCTGTTTCTATTGTTGCAAGTAATACAGAGGGGGAAAAGGAAGGAGCCTTGCTATTTCAAAATATGTGCCTTTGTCATGTTTGCACACATCTATGCACGTATGTATGTATGTATGTATGTATGTATGTATGTAAGCGAGTGGGGGTGGAGGGGCAGATAGGTGGGCTGGAGAATGTGAGAAATGTTGAGGAGTGCAATCAAAATGTCCTCTTGTGTGGACAACAACAAAAAAAGGGGGGGGGGAGAAAAGAGGAATACTGTAGCCAGTAGTTTGGGAATGAAGTGAGTTGTGAACGAGTGAAAGGAGTGATGGAGTGGGGAGAACAAGTGAACAGACTCTCCATTCATTCCCTCAGCCTTTCAAACAACCCGGGGTTACCATGGAAACCCCTTTATGCGTGTTCCCTAATTACCCTAACCCCTTACACATACTCTCTCATACACACAGAGACGCACACACGAAAACACAAAAAAGACACAAACACACACACTTTTTGGACTGACAATCCCCTTCCCCCTTCCATGCATACCAACACAGTGAACCCTCATCCAGTCACACACAGCTTTTCCATCAGTCCAGTCCCGTAATATTTGACGCTGAGGGGTTCGGACTTATACTCACAGCGGGCACCAGAAGTTTCTTGACCTCGTTGATGGCCCGCTGGAGTTTGATCTTGGCCCGGTTGTGTGTGTCCTCCACTGTGATCAGGACGTGGAGGTCCTCGCTGAGGTGCTCCCAGTTGGGCTTCCCTCGGTTCATCTCCTCCTGAAACACACAAAAAAAAAGGTTTTAAAGAGCCCCGTTTGAATGCACAGCACAGGCTCGGTCCGTTGCTGCAGAGAGGGAACAGGATTTCACTCTTCTTCTTGTTTGTCTCGGTTCTGTAGCTTGGCCTCAAACTACACACAAATGCACACAAGGCTCAAGGTCCCTGTGATGCAGCTTTGGAAACGTTATCAAACTCCTGTTGCACTTTGGTCGCTACAGAAGTTTGGTGCTACAGTTTATTGACTCTTTCTGGAACATTTCCCCAAATCACACCACGTTTTTTTTGTCACAGTTTTATCTCTTTGCTAAAATGACTCATTAATTGGTACAACATGTAAGAAGTGGCCTCCTGTCCAAGGTCACTCCAAACAAATTGGGGGCATCATATCAGCAAAGTAACCACTGACTGCTGCTAACTGTCAGTGGCTCAGTTAGCCATGCAGCTAGCGATCCAAACTGGCAGTGGTATTGAAGGTTGGACTGGACTGACGTCTTCGCAGCACAGCACAATGACTTTGTAAGACGATATAACGTCAAATCTGTTGTTGTTCTTCACACTTTTTGGTTAATTTTTTAACAAATTTAAACTTTCATTGATATCTAGATGTTGATTCAGTGACAAAAACAACTCACTTAATGAGTCACACTGTTGCTGGTTGTATTTGTTAGTGTTACTGATAAACAAAAAATATGTCTTTTTTGAATTACCTTATGTGCCAAACACAAGTTCGATTCGCTGCGTTTCTCTGTTTCAGATCATTTTAATATTTGCATTTTTTTCTCAGGTTCATCAGACAAATTAAGCAACTTGAAGAAAAGTCTAATTGGAAACGTGTGACAGACATTAGGTTTTATTTTTAGCGACACCAAACTCTTGGGACGCTCATCAGTTGGTGGTGGTTCAATCTTTAATTCCATCCAGACTGAAATATCTCAATAAATTTGGAATGGACTGTCATGAAATTGCGTGTAACCTCAACATTCATGGATGGTGGTTGGATGAGAAGACTGATTTAACGTTTCATTTGAAGCTGCAGGCAAGTAGTTAGCTTAGCTTTGCATAACGACTGTAGCAGCTAGCCAAGCTCTGTCCAGTGGACAAAGCTGGACTGATAAATACTAAAAATGGTCACAGAAACCACAAACAAGCATCTGTAAAACTCACTAAAATCCAAAATTAAGACTAAAAATGAGAAGTTGTGGTTTTAAGAGGGGCTCAGCTGACGGTATGCCTCTTTGTAAAAGTTGGCCGGATATTCAAATAACAGTTTTGGACTCTATAGCTAATTAACTCACTTGTTCAAAATCATATTAAGGCTTTGCGCTTCTTTCAACCCGAGCTCCTATTTTTGTCACGATGGCGAAGGCAGGAGCCGCCACACTGAGCTTCACAATGGCTCCTCAAAAACATTGATGGAGACTCTGTCCATGTTTTATACAGTATATGATTTACACCTGCCCACCAGCTGCTGGGGAGGTAATAACATAAGCCCTGTTTGAACTCTCCTGCTGTCTTCTGTTATTCTTGATGCTTCACTTTTCATGTGAAAAACTGAGAGAAAAACTACCAACTTCCTCCAGGAGAGATTGTCCGAATATGTGCAGCGTTAATCCCGGCATGTAAAGGCTATTGGCTTCTCTCTCCTCTCTATGACGGCCAAATTTGATTTTCAGTCAGGCTTCATTTTCGTGGCCGGAGGCAGACAAATTATAGCAAAAGTACGGTTAATAGAGAGCCAATCCAAATGCAGATGGTTACATTATTTTATAGCCTCTACATTGCACAATCAACATTTACTTTAAGTGCTTTTAATTTGTGCCGTGGTTTGACAAGAAGTCGTACGAAGTAGATCTTCTCGATCCCAACCTGACCTTTACAGAGACTTTACTCTCCAGGCCGCCTGTTTTCCCCCCTGTAACTGGTATTAAACGGACAGATCCAAGAGTGGTATTGATCTTCTTATCTAAACTCGTAATTCCGAACCATTCAAAGCTTTTGACAGCCTGAACTATCAGTTAATCACAAAGAAAAACCCCTCTGATTAATCTACAATGAAAATAAGTGTAAGTTGCAGCATCGTTTGAAACTGAAATCATGAAGTCTTCTCTCTCAGTATTGTGTGCTCGGACACTCTATCCTCTGTGGATGTTTTGTCAAGTGAGATGTATCACTCTGAAAAACACCAAAAGTCAACATCTTTCTCTCGTCTCCCCCTGTTGCCTCCCACTGTGTCTCTGTTTTCCTTCCTCTCTGTCTCTCTGTGTGTGTCTGTGTGTTTGTGTGTGTCTCTCTCTCTTTCTCTCGGAGGGGCGTGCGGGGTAGGGAATGTTCTGGAGAGAGAGGGTGGGTTGGAATGCTGGACTTGCTCCACCTGCCGTTTGGAAAGCTTGAGCCGACTCCGTCCAACAGCACACACCAGGGGAGAGGAAGGGAGAACAGATGGACCGAACACCAGGACAGGAGAGGGAAACTGAGCTCCGAAAAGTCATTGTGAGAGAAGGATAGATAGATAGATAGATAGATAGATAGATAGATAGATAGATAGATAGATAGATAGATAGATAGATAGATAGATAGATAGATAGATAGATAGATGAGTGCTGTGGGAGTGTTTGCCCCCAGCTCTAAAGTTAAACTCTCCCTCAGTGGGGAAATACTTGGATCAAAATCCACAACTATCTTTGTGTTACATGTTGGTATTTTGGTCTGTTCAAACGTATTCTTACATCGGAGCAGAGCTCTACTTTCACCCATTTGGATTCCGTTCACGTTAAAGCTGCTCGGGCGCATTTGTACATAGCGTTCTTGTTTGTTTTTGTCCGTTTTGTTATTGCCGAGTGGCCATCCACCCCCCAGATGAAATCAATTTGAAGCACAGCATGTAACCTTCAAAATAATTGAAGTACAAATAATGATCGGTATGACAGGATACTTGTCTCAACCATAATCAACTTTAACACCAGATCTTGAAAAAAAAGGAAAGTATTGATTTAGATGAGATGTTTGTGTCTTTACTGTAAATGTAAGTATAAAGCAGTCAGTTAGCTAAGCTTAGCATAAGACTAAAAATAGGGGAAAACAGCCAGTTTGGCTCCATTTGAATATAACAAAATCTGCCTAGCAGCACCTCCAAAACTCACTCATTGTTCACTAATTACAAGTTATGTCTCCTCTGTTTAATCTTTACAAATACTGCTCTGTAGAAATGATAAGTTGGGTGTAAACAAATTGTGACTACCTGGAGTTTGGCACTATAACCATATCTGGACGAGACGGGAGGATATTCTGATTGGATCTGACTTAGAACCGGCGCACAAGCCGGGGTAGTGACTGAAATCACAAGACAGCTCAGCAATAAAGAGCATCCACTTTATCGTCTATTTTAATCTTAATGGGACGATTATTTACTAAATGAAGATCACGCTCTGTTGAAAAAGACTTCAGCTTAGCGACTGAGATCATAAACTCATGAGGAAACTGTTCAGTGTGGTGAGAAGTAGGGTCGTTTTCTCATACGCGTACATACAATGAAACTTCCTTTCTGAAACCAGGGTAGTCACCCCCTGCTGGCCATTGGTAGGAGTTGAGGTTTTTAAAGGTGCAATATGTATAAACTGTCCAAATGTGAAATGAGTAGTAAGCAAATAGGGGGCAGCAAACCATCAGAGTAACTGCTGGGAGCTCCAGGACAGGGTTAGCTGGTTAGCATGCTAACTTCAGTTGGTATCTCTGCAACACAATGCACTGATAATAAAACTGTCATTTCTTTCTTTCTTTCTTGTTATTTTGTTTTCAACTAAAACCCAACATCTTGCATCTTAAAGGCAGTAGAATAGACGAGAGGAATTTTGTTACCTTTGGACTGAGTCAGGCTAGCAGTTTCCCCCTGTCTCCATGTCTTTATGCTAAGCTAAAGCTCCTGGCACTAGCTTCTCATTTAACACCCGGACAGAAGAGAGGTATCAGTCCTCTAAAGAGTTTCAAAGAAAGCACTCATCAGAGTGTGTGTACCTTCTTCTTGTCCCTCATGGAGCCCTTTCCTCGCACCATAATCTTGCAGCCGGTCTCTGCCTCCAGTTGTTTGGCTGTCAGTCCACGCGGGCCGAGGATCCTCCCTACGAAGTTGAACTACACAAAAAAAAGAGCAAAAACAACAATGTGATAATGAAACGAGGCCCGACACATTTTACTTCACACACTCAAACTGCCCCTTTACAACGTGTGTGCATTTGCAAACATGTGTGTCACCCTAACACCACAGTGTGTCTTTGAAGTTTGTGCATCTGTGATGTGTTTGTGTTACTAAGACGGACAAAAATAGCTCATTATATGGGAGCTGGCCGGTGCTGGTGGCATGACAGGACAGCGGCGTTCTCTTAACCTTATCTGTCACTAGGACTGAGTGATTAACTAGACAGCTGCTCCTGTGTGTGTGTGTGTGTGTGTGTGTGTGTGTGTGTGTTTCTTTGCCACTGTCTATACTTTGCTCATGACATTTGTGCAGCCTCTTCCTATTCTTTCAGCTTAGTATAACCTAACGTTCACTTTGGTTGCAACACAATTGCTCTAGGATGACCCTCGACTCGCTCTCTCTCTCACACACACACACACAGATTCAGATAGAGGAACTGCAGCTCTCTAAATTTAACCTTGACTTCAACCGTTTTCCAGTGCCCTCCTGTCTGTGTGTGTGTGTGTGTGTGTGTCCTGTTAGTCTTCTGTCATGTGAGTGAGGACAGCCTGTCATTGTATTCGGTGATTGGCGAGCTGATGCACGGAGAAAGTCATGTGAGCCATTCAATCTGGATCAACGCAACTCATATTGAAGTGCTTAACTGTACTTGGCGAGAGCGGGTATGTACTGGATGGTAAAGTGTTCTTCACTGCACCGCACTTGTCTTTATATTTGGGGGGAAAGACTTAATCCGGCCTTCTAAGCTCTTGTAAATATTTATAGTGTAAACTTATGGTGAAAAACTGTGTCGCAGAGAAGGAATGTGCATCAGTATGTCGCTTTCTTTGAGTCTTTCACACCTCGTTATTCTGAAATATTCATTTAAGTTTGTCAGAAAAGACTTTTCTGGGTCATTATTGATCGAGCCTTGATTAAAAGCCTTGCTGACTTTCTGGCAGCAGCTCTGTAACTGAGAGGAGATAAAGTGACAACAGCAAAAAGTAAACAAACTCCTCTGAAAGGTCAAAGGTCGTGTGTTTGTCCACTCACGTCGGGGTACTCTTTGACAGGAACGTAGAGCTTCTCCTGCAGCTGAGCCACGGGGCCGATAGCTTCAGGAAGCTCCTCCATGTCCCGTCCGTTGAACATGCCGCCGTTCACTGTGTCGTTGTACATGTCCTTGCGTACCCTGCCGATTTCTGCGAGACAGAGGAAGAAAGACACGGGAGTAAAGTTGAGTAAAATTATCTGTGGACATGCGGGAAGGTGTCAATGAGGGGCGACGAGTGTCACGTTTCTTCACACGTCCGTTTCTTAGGACGATGACTCACTGTCACCAGAATTACAGCATGCTCTGAGTGCGTCAGGCAGACAGACAGACAGGCAGCGAGACAGTCACAAGTATTCTGCACCACAATGTAGAATCTAACCACTGACTGCTTTGCAATTATTACAGGCAATTTCTCTCTTTCAGTTTCTCCCTCCAAAACACACACACACACACACACACACACACACTGTTTCCCCGTTCACTGTGTAAATAATGAAAAAAACATGCATGTTAGTGGGGTCACAGTGACCTACTCTACCCACCTGTGTTCATGTCACTAGTTATTCAACAACCACACGGACAAGGCAATTATTATAAGGTAACACGGCTGCAATTAGTGATATTTTTTTCATTTTGATGAATCTGCAGGCCATTTTCCTTATCATCTGATAAATCTTCCGGTCTATAAAACGCCCAAAATTGTGATAAATGCCTATTTGACGTTCTCCATTTTTTTTGGTTTTGGTCAGAGCAGCAGTCCTGGTCACTAATCACATCTGACATTCAGCATTTTCTCATTATGATGTTGTTGGTTCTTCCATCAAATTGCCGATCAAATAGATTTATTTAAAAATGGCCTCCTTTGGCTCGGATGTAACCACCTTCCTGTCTGCAGTTGAGTCTGTGGTTTCACTCAATGTCCCGCCCACAAAACCATCTGATTGGTTACACGTCAAGAGTAATATCACTGAATAATCTGAATTGGCAGAGTAACTCCTAGCTAAAGTTATCAAATAACTAAAGTGGAGTAAAAAGTACAATATCTGAGTGTTAGGGAGTGGAAAATGTAAATACTCAAGTAAAGTACAAGTGTGTCAAATTGTACCAAAGTCGAGGACTTGAGTAAACTGAACTTAGTTACTTTCTATTTACTGTTTTTTTTCAGATTTTCATTTGAACTGCAAATCTATATCAGTTCCAAATATTGCTTATAAGTCTCCGTGATTATCAATAATCAATAACAGTAAATCCATACCAAATAAATGTAGTTCACAAAGCACAGAAACATGGCAAAATTGTCATTATATCTGAGAGTTTTCATTATTTCTGCTTTAAAAACCGACGGTTAAACGGTCGTTTTCTTGCCTTGGGTTTGGTGCCGAGACACCATCATGAATGAGACTGTGTTTGTCTGCCTGTCTGCTTGTTTAGTGTCGTCTCAATGACCGATGCTAACCTCTGATGCCTTTGTAATGACACGCTAGCACAATAATAACCGACTACTGCATCACACAAACACATACGCAGCAGATACACACAGACCCCAGGCTTGAACTCACACTCACACACACACACACACACACACACACACACACACACACAGAATAACCGCCTTGAGTCACAAATATCATCTGACCTAAGCAGCCTGACAGGCATGTCTGCCTGCTCTCAGAGTGATAAGTCTGACCGTAATAACTACAGTAGGATGCCATAATTACAGCCACAGCTACAGTGACAATGATGATCCTCTAATAACCAATCCTGACCTGTTTGAGACCAAAAGTGACTATTACAACACACACGCATACACAAACAAATCTGCACAGACAAGCCGCTCTTGTGTCACACTTTTGTTCAGTTGCAACTTGCTGAAAGAAAACGAGAAGTGAGAGAAGACAACAGAGTTAAAAGAGTGCAAGATAAAGGGGGGGAGCTGTAGCAGGCCTTATCTGAACACTTCAACCTGTCACTGGTTTATATATAGGCCGGACGCCACCGCAGTGTTTCCAAATACGCAACAAACACGCACCCTGACAATATGTGTGACTGGCAGGCTTTCATGTTACCCCCGCTCAAACTTTTTGGTGCTGTGTCCTTGTCCACATTACTCAGGCAGAAGACACAGCCAGGCTTGGAAATGAGCACGGTACAATGCCTTTCATTCTGACCATGGGTGTCACATTATCATGTGCGAGGGATGAATGTCCTCGACTGTCAGTCTTCTCCGTGAACGCACACAACTAGACATGTTAAGATGCCCTATTTGTCAGGCTCTGGAGGTCGTCTGGTTTGAGTGCAACCTTGCTGCGTCATGAGACTTGTCACAGAGCAGCGAGTCAGGACCTCGCTGATCCTGATGTGCAACAACAGTAGCGAGAATCACACTGAAAACAAGTGACACGTATTAAAGATTGGGGACTTTTGTCGCAAATGTGAGATGGCAACAAGTTTAAGTGCAGGCGGTCAGCTGTGCAGACGGCGTGTAAGTGGCCTCAAATCACACATTTTGCACAGTGACATGCTCTCCTGCTCAGGGATGGGCTGCAGCATTCACATAAGCCTGCGCATTAGGTCACTGGGAAAGACTAACAACTGTCTGTTTGTTCCCATCACCAACTGCCCAGTGTGTGTGTGTGTGTGTGTGTGTGTGTGACAGAGACAGAGAGAGCTCATCTGCTGCTCTCAACAAATTAAAAAATGTGATTTAACAGCCAATCAACAGAAACATTTGATTCATGTTATTGTGAATTTAAACACCGCAGCTGTGTGAATGAATTCAGTGTTTGGTAATGAACCATTAGCATCTCTCGGGGTCGGATGGATGACACGACTTGTCACGTTTCCAAGGAGCCAGAGAGGAATTCCTGCAGTTAATGACTTACTCCATAAAGCGAGTCAGTAACGTTGCTTTTATTAACACTCGCCATTTGAAAAAAAAAACAAACAAAAAACAGAAACTCAACGCTGAATTAGCCATGGAGGATTGTCCCTCTGTAATGTTAATGTGCTTAAAAGTGCCGACTTACCTTCATCCAGCAGCCGCTCCAGATGCGTGAAGATGCCGCTGAAGTTGGGCAGCGAGCTCATCACCTTCCTGTCGTTCATCAGCTGCATTAGGTAGTCCGGGTTGGACTTGGGTCTCTCCTTCACCTCTGTCTCCCCGACCATGGCTTCGACAATAAAGTGACCTAGCTAGTCGAAAAAAAAACTTAACTTACGGGAGAGAGAGAGAAGGGGGTTGTTAAAAAAAAAAAAAAAGAAAAGAAAAAAAAAAAAAGACACGCCCCGGCAAGCGATGCGAGGACCGCAGGGGATTCCACCGGCCGCGACCCGCTGACCGCCTCACTCCGCTAGCTAATCAGTCGACCCTCAGCCCGGTTAGCTCGACTCCTGTTCGGTTAACGTCTGTGTGTGTGCGCCCTTCTTCTTCTTCTTCTTCTACTACTTCTTCTTCTTCTTCTTCTCCCCCCTCCTCAGTCCGACTCTCTCCGGAGTTTCAGAAAAGTTCCTTTAAAGAGGGAGAGTGGTTCTTGTTTGACACTTCAGGCGACACTTTTCAAACCGACTCCTCGCGCTGCTCCAACGGCTGCACGTCTTCCATCAACTGGCGTCCTCCGGCCCGGCTGCTGCGCTGTGTCCGCCCGGTGTGTCGCTATCTGCGGCGGATCGCCTCCCTATCATATGATTACAGTACAGCGGCCGCACGAGAGGGCTGGCGGGAGTGCGCCTGCGCGTGCCCGCTCTCACAGGGGAGGAGGCTCGTGCTCGTGCTCGCCCCCTCGCAGCTCGCCCTCCCGCCTGTCCGTCGCGCGCGCGCGGCCCCCCAACGCCCACAGTACAGCAGCAAAAAGAGCTCGCGGAGGTTTGTACACCTGTTCTGACACCTGTTCTCACCAGCTGCGGTCCACCACTGTGTGTGGCCAGGTGCCCCCAGGAGCTCAGGTACTCTGCTGATGGACTGTAACTGAGTACCTTTACTCAAGTACTGCTTAAAGACAGTATTCAGGTACCATTCAATTAAGTTACTTTTTAGATTACATAGAAAAAGTTTTCTTTATTTGTACTTTTGATACTGAAGTACTTCCACTCCACTACAATTTGGAGGCAAATGTTGTACTTTTATTCCACGACAGTTACTAGTCACTTTCAGATAACACTACAAATTACATCGATTTAAATATATGTATAATCAGAGACTTTTACTCACATACATTTGATTTTAATCAGTCATGGCATGTAACTAAGTACATTTACTCTAATGCTGCTTATGTACAATTTTGAGTTACTTTACTTGAGTTTTTTTTTTTTGCCACCTAATACTTCCACTTCTCTACAATTTGATACAATAATGTTGACACTTAAGTACATATATTGCCAAAAAAAATGTATTTTGAAACTTAACCATAATTGTTATCAGGTCCTGTGAGACTTTTACTTTAAGTACTCTTCATATTCACTCTTACCAAAGTAATATTTTAACACAATGTCTTTACTTTTATATTTAAATGTATTTCAAATACAACTTAAATTATCAAAGCTATTTCTAATGAACTTCTGAAGATGTCTTGATGTCAATAATTAGAACAGGAAAGAATTCAAAGAAAACAGGAAACTCAGCGACACACGTGTGTTCATCTATTTAGACTTCTCTGTGACGTGCCTTTTATTCTGAAACGTTGGACGATTGCTCCTCTCTGGGCCTCAAACAGTTCAGGTTTAACTTTGTGTGAAGTTTAAAGAGGAACTGACTCTTTTGTGAAACCGCTGACGTCTCAAAGGCGTCTGAGACGTGGAGGAAATCTGCCGAACGATCCAAATAAACAAACTCTCTTTGTCTTCATGACCGAGTAAACTGAACAAACAAACTGACCTTAAAGGACGACACTGTTTCATACTGTTTCACTTTGTTTGTGTGTGGCGGACCCTGCCACCGTCCTAGCTTCAAACAGGGCTCTGGTGACCTGAGAATAGATTATTGATTCACCTAGAGAGTTTTTGTATTAATAATTCTTTAATACTGTAGTTTGATTTTCTACAGAGTGCCCCTTTAATCTTTACATTTTAATTACTGAGTGTAAGTCAGGTTTTTTTTGTTGGTTTGTCAGCAGGATTACGCAAAAACTACTTGACGGATTTCCATGAAACTTGGATGGAGGACGCGTCTCGGCCCAGAATAGAGCCCATTAACTTTTGGTTCAGATCTGAGATTTTTTTTTCTGTCTTTTTGGTTGTTTCTCAGAGAACTTGATGAAAAAAAATAATCACTTCCTGATAAAAATGATGATCCAGCAGATTTAAAACTATGTCTCATGTGTTATAATGTCTACTTCTATACGTGTACATAAAACTTTAAATGCGGGACTTGTACTTGTGACGGTCTTTTATTGGTACTTTTACTCAAGTGACCGACCCGAACACTTGGTCACACCCTCGGCTACGATCAGGACTCGTCTTCTGAGATAATAAGAAGGTGTGATGTGTGCCCTGCTTTTCTCTGGGTGGCTGCTGCTGCTCAAATGTTATTGCTGAAGGAACAGATAGGTGTGAGGGTCTAAACTTAACCCGCTGTAAATCACACAAACACACACACACACACACACGGGAGGCGACACAATATGTGTGCCCATGCATGCCTTGACTTAAGCCTTTTGTCAGGCGCTGCTGGCCTCCCACCTGGTTTCTCTCCTCTGTCTACTGTTGGCGTTTTTTTGCCTTGTAAGACTAAACTTATGATTGAGGTTGGGTGGGAAGCTGTGTGTGTGTCCGTGTGTGTGTGTGTCCGTGTGTGTGTGTGTCCGTGTGTGTGTGTGTCAGAGCAGTGGGGATTGTAATGGGGCAGCGGCGGCGGCAGCAGCAGTGTTGGTAATGGCTGGTCAGCTGGTATGGCGAGTATTCAGGGCGGGGGCAGTGCATTGTCCTCTCATAGCTCCAACAATGCCCCTCTGAGCAGGCCACACATCTACCAGTCACGGGCCTCTCTCTGCCTCTGTCTCTGCTTTTCTTTCTGTCTGCCATATTTATTCAGGCCCGTAGTGAAGTGCAGAGTGAGAGGTGATACGTAGCTCCGGCCCTGACCTTTGCCTCAAACACCAAGGTCAACCTGTAGCCTCGGTTCATATTAGAGCACGTGTCAGTCACCGGCGCTCTATAAAGACATCACATCGTACGTGTTTAAATCATGAATCAATCACCGCAGCTCCTTTTAATGCATTAATAATCACTCACATCAATTAATTAGACACATTCTGGATGCATAGCTGGGTTTCTTTTTTTTTTATCTCCTACATGATCTACTGTACATGTTCGCGCGGGTCTAATGTAAATCACTCTTGTGCCGAGTTTTTTATTTGATTAGTCATCTCACATGAATCTAAATGTCAAACATTCTCTGATTTTAGCTTCTCCAACTAGAGGAGTTGCTGCTTTTCCCTGTATCTCCTGGACGAAATGAGTCATTTGAAGGCGTCACCTGTGATGCAACAATTAGTCCATTGACAGAAAAGTAATCAGTGACAGTTCTGAATGATTTTTAGACACTTAAGATGCAAGAAAGGCAAAAAAAAATCTCTGACTTCAGCTTTCAAACGTGAAGATTTGATCTTTGATTGGCTGTAAAGTGTCATTTATGAAACTTTCTTTGTGTAAGCTTTTCACATGTAAGGATTTTATTCTTTTTGTTGTCTTGAGTCATTGGATATATGACATTTTGAGGTTTCAGGTGTTGGATGGACAAAAAACAAGTAATTTGAAATTATAACTTTGCTGCATTGATGAGTCAGTGGACTGAAAAGTTTTTGAATCACTTATCAAACAAAAATGGCAAATAGTTTTTAGTTTTAATGATATTCATTGTTTGAGCCACAATAAGCTCATTCATCTTTTATTTGATCAGCAGAAAATTATCTACAACTGTTGTAATAGTCATAATGATTTGTGTTTATCATCATTTATTAAGCATAAAACAATAAAAGTTATCTGCTTTTAACTACTATAAGGAGAGGATTTTATGCTTTTTACAGTTAAATCATTGTATAATTAATGTTTTGGGGGTTCGGAGTGTCGATTGGACAAGATAATAATCAGTTAAGGTGAAATTTGAAGCTTGTGATGGTCATTTTAGGAGCTGCAATGATTCTTACATGGACAGAAAATTAACCAGCAGCAATTATGATAAATGATGAATCAGTTTAATCAGCTAGAATAATTGTTAATTTACTCTTTTGGTGATTGATGTTAGATGATTATGTCTCTTCCTCGATCCACAGAGAAATATCTACGAGTACTTTGATAAATAATCTGGTTTTAACTTCTAAACGTGAGAACTTGAAGCCTTTTCCTGTTTCACATCACATTGATTCAATATTTGGGTTTTTTTGAAGCGTCGGCTGGACAAAACAAATCATTTAAACTTGTAATCAGCAACAATTGTGATAATCAATGATTCATTTAGAGCAAACACTGGAAACTGAATGTTTTAGTGTTTACTTTGTCATGTTCACTACTGTCTGACGTCCTGTAGAATAAAATGATTATCAGAAAACAATCAGCAGATACTATAACTGATAATCAAAAAAATTTGTCAGTGTTGTTCCTGATGTTCATATAATGTTTAATTCAATCAAAACTCTAGTAGTTAACATCTCAATCTGCTGTAATGTTCATCGTGGATTAGAACCGATTCAAAAAGTAGATTTCAGTCAGAAAAATATCGAAAAATCATCTTTGTTAAAAACCTGTGAACTGTAAACAACCAAACTAAAGAGCTCAACATTTCTGATATTTCATGCGCTGAGCTGCTAATTGATTAATCAGAAAAGTCATCATCTTTTTTTTTTTTTTTCTCCACCTTGATCCATCTTGTTTGGAGGGAACAGGGTTCTGGTTCTGCCTCAGGTGGTCCACCATCCCTGTCAGCACGTCATCATTATAAATGTGTATATGAAGGCTCTTCACTGCAGGAGCTTCATGTGTTTTAAACATCGAGCTGAAAAGCTGAAATAACAGTTTCTCCTCACTTTAGAGGTTTTCCCAGCAGTGGGGCGGGGGGCCTGTGGCAGGATCCCTGATGGGAAGACGCCCTCTTGTGGACTTTGACTGTACGTGACGTGTTGATGCAGCACAGCAGATTTATCACCGACTGGAGGAAGTTTTGAGACATTTGGCATCAGAGTGAATTGAAGAGACAAAGCATGAACGTTGGCTCTGAGCAGAAACAGTGTGAGTGTCTGTGAGTCGGCTGGAAACATGACTGTGCTTCAGATTACTGCTGGAGATTAGATTCACACAGTCAGGCTGATTCTATTTTACCTTCAGTCACCAACAGAGAGCAGCAGAAGACAGACGACACACAGGATCCGGATGGATGTTTTCTCTGTGTGAGACGGTTTGTGTTGCTCACAAAGGAGATGTTTCATCTGGCTGATCACGTGAACAAAAAGGTAGTTTTCTTCTACAATTGTGTGAAGAACAGGAGCTCTTCTCCCTCAAACTGAGAGGCTGTTTGTCATTTAATAAAAGTGGCATTAAAAATAGAAGTAAAACCAACACTGCAGCCAGAGGTGGAATAGTATAAAGTATATTTACACAAGTACTTCAGTCTTAAACCACTTTATACTTTCACTGTACTATGCTACTGCTAACATGCAGCACAGGTTTACAACACCTGAAGCACAGTTACCCAGCTGATAGAATATTTAAAGTAAATAAAATGAGCTCCATCTTCACCAGCTTCAACATTTAAGCGAGAACACATTAACTATCAGATGACAGACGATCTTTTGAGGTGATAATTAGTTTCTGTGGGATATCTTAACATGTTTTCCTCACTTAGTGGATAATAATTAAGTCCTCGTTACACCAGTAACTGGATTCAGAAGCACTCTGAGGTACTGACGGATGTAATTAAGTACATTTACTCAGAAACTGTGGAGAGAAATACTCGTTCTGTACTCGAGTATTTCCTTTTTATGCCACTTTATCATTCTACCGCAGAGGGAAGTATTGTACCTCTCAACTTACTTTTGATTCTTTAAAATACATTTTTTCTGGAAATACTTCTGTGTGTCTATGAGTTTGAACTTTACCTGTAACGTTATTTCACTGCCTGTTTTTTACTTTCTCCTGTTTGTTTTCTGACCCTCTGTATCTCTGACTGTGTGACGTGAGTCCGGCAGGTAGGACGTCACCTGCTCACCTGGCTGAGGGGCTCATGCTAATCTAAAGCCGATTAGGGCTTCTTATCTACTCAGCGCTGGTTATGTGCTTTGGTCCAACAAAAATACCGGGAAACAGTTGGCCTCTTTACCGTTCCTGCTGACTCTTCACAGCTCCCCACCCACTCCCCTCCACAATCTGCCCAACTGCACTGGCTTCGATATCACGCCTCCTGATTTTTAATTTATTGGGTTTGCAGAATATATGTGGATCTCACTTCAGGTGCAGCGGGTTGTGACTGCACCTTTTATGGCTTCTCTATTTATCAACAAAAAAGGGGCCTGACAGGATCAAAGGATTTGTCGCTGAACTTCCTACCAAGTCAAAGCTCAGAGCTCAAACCCAGAGCTGATTTAAAGCACAGAAATATCACATGGTGGACGAAATCAAGAGAGAAACGGAGAAGTTCTACCTGGAAAAGTCAGTGTGTAACGTTCACACACACACACACACACACATCTGTTTGTGAATGCATCCAGTGTGTAACGTTCACACACACACACACACACACACACACACACACACACACACACACACACACACAGACACACACTCGTGCTTGTATTGGACATGTGAAGAGTCATCCCATGTCCATGTGAAAGCAGTAATGCCATAATTGCCCTCATCCTATTGACTTAATCAGGAGCCCTGCAGCGCTCGCGGCGTGCCCCGCCTCTTGATCTCAGGGATTTTTTTTTTTTGTGACTCAAGGTCAAGACAACACGACATCCTCGTTCCACTGTCAGATCACATCTCTACAATCCTTTATTCGTGTATACAATCAGCAGTAATCTTCTACACAGACACATGAAGCCAAAAAAGAGAAGAAAAATAAAATAATCATATGGAAAAAAAAAACAGTCTTTACATGGATTTAAATAAAAGATTTAGCTTAATTACAATCTTGTTTAAAAAAGTTAAATTCTTTCATCGTTTTTTTTTTCTACACTATGTACAAAGAAACTCGGTTGTTAGAATATACATACATACATACATACATACATACGTGTCAATATACAGATACTGAATGCACAAAAAGGGAAACACCAACGAGGATCTGAGATTACAGTACAGCGGTCCGGAGCCAAGATTTAGCTGCCAGTTTCAGTCGTCGCCTCCACAGGTTCGAGGCCCTGCTTCTCTCCCGGGGAGACCCCGTTCTCGCGCCTCACTCGGCGACCACGTGCTGCAACATTCACACATAACTCATACCGATTCATTCAAATCATCGTTTTAACTCCATCTCAGGAGCTCATCCAGAGGATCTGACGGTGGACTGGAGTATAAAAAAAAGGTCTTACTCAGTTTGATTTGTCTATGTACAGTATGAGCTACAAGCCAAAGTGTTAAACAGGTCTCAAAAACCACCGCTGAGCATCCGCTGCCGTTGCACCAGACTACAGAGCAGCCGGTCGGAGAATGATGCTGAATCTTGTGTCTGACAATCCTCCCAAAACTTCTCACACTTCCCGAGCTTTTTACCTCCATCAGCGTGTTTACCCTGCTGCCGTCTGACAGGCGGTACAGGAGCGTCCGCTGCCGTACCTCCAGACTACGGAGCAGCTTCTCTGACACCCCACCTGCAATAGTTTTCTTAATGATTCATTATTTTGTCATCCTTTTTTTATCTAGAATTTTGCTTTTTAAAAGCGACATAAAGGGACTTCAAAACTATCATTTTGTTATACAATCTTGAGTCTGACGATTATATCAACACACATCACATTTACCTGACTTGAAATGAAAACGGCATTTTTAAAGTAAGTCGTGAAGCAAAAAGTTGGAGCCTGAGATGGATTCATTCGGTGGAAATGAAAAAAAAAAGCAAAACAAAAACCCTAACGTAACTCTTCTTACTCTTCATCTCTGTCTATGTTTGGACATAACAGTTTATAATTTATTCATGCAAGGAGTCCGTTTGGAAGGAGTTCATAGCCAAATCTGTGTGTGTAGGTAGTGTCTACGTAATAAATGTTGGTAGAAAAACGTTGTGATCTCACACGTCCCCCTCAGCTCCTCTTCAGGTGGGAGCGGTGTCAGTTTTTGCAGGAGGGGGTTCGCTCAGCTCACCGTGGCCACCGCTACCTCGCCCCCCTCCTCCACTTTGGTTCCTTTGCCCATGGCCTTCATTTTGGCCATGATGTCGGTGAACGTCTCCCCCACCGTCTTCTCCAGGATCCAGCCCTCGCTCTCGCTCTCCGGGTCCTCCGGGTTCACCAGGGTGGACAGGGAGGTGTTCACGTACTGCAGGCCGATGGTCACCGCAAACTGAAGCGGAGGGACACATGTTAATCAACCTGAACATGAGACGTTCAGATATCACAATATCTTCTTATATGCAACCATAAATCCTGATATAGCCTGTTGTCATTGTACTGAATGAAGTGGCTCATCTCCAAAATGCAAAAGATACACGGAAGAAACCTTTATATGGACAAATAAGTCAAATATTTGACTTAAGAAACTCACAATCATCAAGATCGAGACTGTTTGTAAAGGACAAGTAGTTAAAAGGTTTTGTGTTATGATAACTTTTCATTTAAATCTTATAACTTTGCCAAATATTTTATTGATCCAGCTTCTCAAATGTGAGACTTTGCTGCTTTTAATTGTCTTCCACTGATAATAAATATAATATCTTTGGATTTTTCACTGCTGCTTGGACTAAACAAGACATCTGATCAATCTGTGATGGGTAATTTTCACTATTTTCTGAGGTTTGTGGAGCAAACAGTTTATCAAGAAAATCAATAATCAGCAGAGTAATCAGTATTGTTAAAATAATTTAGTCGCAGCTCTATTTTAAATGTCCTTTAAATATTTACAACTATATTTAAATTCTTCAAATGTGCTTTAAATTATCTTACATTATGGTAAATGTAATGAATTTGGATTTCAGATTATTGGTTGGACAAAACAAAACATTTAATTCAATTGTTTTCACTATTTTATTTAATCAAGAAATAATGTAAGTAACTATATCTTTAAACCTGTCCTCTTCTTTTTAATTAGTTTAATGCGACATAAGAAGAGGCAACATATTTTAGACGACAACAAATTGTGCAAATATCAAAAAACGAGGTCATGAGATATTTTTTCATGCGTATGTGTGAAACTGTGTGGCGTCAGGTGTGTATGTGTGTGTGATGAGAAGGGAAGTGTTTGTGTGAAGACGAAAAAAACATGTATTAAAATAAACACATATTAAATCAACAGCCTGGATGTCCACTTTGTCATTAGATGTGTTAAGTAGTAATTTAGTTTGTAAACGGTGACTTCAGATCAGATCTTCAGAGCTCAAGCTTCAGGAAGTCCGTCACGTCACGTCCTCCAGATTAACCCATTACTCCAAATTGATATCTGTGTCAGCACAGAGCTGCTTACATAACGGCTCTAAAATCTGGGATTCCTCCTACTGTGCGTCTGATCAGCTTCTAGGATGATCCAGATCTGTATTGTTTGAGAGAACAGGTGAGTGTATCTGTTTGTTGCCGAAAACAACAGCAGCTGTCGGCATTGGAGGCTCGGGGAGGAGAAAGCTGAGGAGAGGTGAGGTGCCATGTGGCAGCGGTAGGATTCTGGTAGAAAGTAGCAGGTGAGATACTGAAGGTAAGCTGCAGGTGCGTGCGTTGCCAGAGGTGCTGCAGGGCAACTTCACAGGTGGGCAGGAGGAGGAATGATATTTAGGCAAAGAGGATAGAGTTGTTTTGGAAGGAGATGGAGTAAGTGAATTTTAGATGGGGGAGGAGCCACGAGAGGACGCGCCAACTGGGTCACAGCTTCGCACGCTCACCTCACTAGGCGCTAAAAAAATCCTCACCTGACTCCAACAACAATCCCTCCCTGAATGTTTTAATGAATCACTGAGGAGATCCACAAAAAACTGTGATTTAAATATCTGGATGTGAGGATTTTCTCTGCAGATATTCTTCTTCCTTCAAGGCTCCTCTCTTGTAAAACCAAAAGACAATGTTGTAAAACATAAATCTCACCTTTGCATCTCTTTTCAGATTGATATCAGTGTAGAATGAGCTCATTGTTGCCCCACTTTAACTGACCTTTATGGACCAGAGGGTGTTTTCCACCATCCGGCCTCAGGACACCAAACCAACGACACCAAACTTCAGTGGCATAAATTGCAGCTTTATGGTTTTTATCTAAGTAATTTCAAACAGTGTTGTTCTGGTTTTACAAGAGAAAAAACTGGTTGGTTGACTTTCCCACCTCCATTAAAGGACTGCAGCACCAAACCAGGCTGATGGTGCGCTGCAGCTGAACTGGAAGTCAGAATTACTGCGTTTCCAGTCGGTCATTTCAACTGGAATGCTCCCTGAAGGTGGATTACCAACTGGGGAAGTCGGATGCAGTTACCAAACCTGACCGCCACATCAAAGATGGCCGCTCTGCTGTATAAAACTATAATGTTTATCAGCGACGTCTCATTAAATCAGTTTCACACACAGTCCAACTCTATTTGTGGACATGTTGCTTCAGTGTTCATGGGAACTACCAATCATCATTTCTAACCTATTAGAAGTGACGGGGATATAATTATGTTTGTGTGTTTGTGTGGATGCTGACCTCCAGCATCGTGACCAGCACCACCAGGGCTCCGATGGTGTTCATCATCCCTCCGTAGTAGGACAGCATGGCCTCGCGGCAGCCGCGCCTCCACACGTTGAGCTCCTCCGTGTAGTGGTCGTAGCTGTAGTGGGCGCTGTTGTTGGTCATCTGGCCCTGGATGCAGGGTCTGGGGGAGCTGGGGTTACAGCAGCTGAACGGGACTCCGTCCATCAGATACTGGCCGTCCACGTTGCTCCCAATGCGGCTAAGAGGATGAAGCAAAGTGTCATGTTAGTGTCATGTTATGATAGGATGAAGAGAAAGGTGAGTGAGATCACAGGTCATGAACTGGCCATGCTACACCTGCAGTGTGTGTGTGGAGTCAGACTTCAACCAGAATAACTACAAGGTGTGATGATTGTTGATGCAGATTATTTTTCAAATTATCAAAACTCTGCTACGAAGCGCAGTCAGAAGGTTTCTGAGTCGGTGGTTGTACTGACGGCACACATTCATGCAGCTACACTACAAACTGTTGAATAAATATGAAACATGAGCATAATTTGGACATTTTATGTCATATTTGACAATATCATACAGGAAATAAAAGCATAAATTGAACATTTAAGAGTGCTGATGAAGTGATTTATGTTGTTTTCATTGTGTTGATTCTTAATTAATCTTTTGTTTTCATCTATCACCTGTAGAGGCTGAACAATATTGTCATTGAACCACTTAATCATCTCTTACAGCATGTTCAATTACAATCATTGTGAAATCGGATGTCAGCCAAAATCTTCTTGTTCAAAATGTCTAAACCTCTAAATATAAAACTAATAACTGTGTCATCACTCAAACGTGATTGATGGTGGTGTGTCGATGGAAACAAACGTACAATCAAATCATTAAGAACTTAAGGAGGTTGGATATGGATCAGCGATTTCTAGAACCATCAGAATAACATCACAGAACAAACAGGAAGTACCACAGTACACAGGAGAGTTCGAGGTGTCCTGACATTTAGGATAATTAAGTGAGGATTTGAAAGACTTGGTCGAAAATGACAGAGAATTTTTAACACCTGTCGAGTTTTCACTGTCATCATTGTAATCAGGCAGCCAGTCTGTATAATGATTTAAAATCACAGCCACACTTTGTTTTGTTGGACAGTGCTGTTCCTGGAGTGTTGCCAGGTGCTCTGCTGATTGGACAGGACACTGATTCCTGAAGGACAACGACACTGTAATCCCTCAGATTAAAACTCTAATTAACGCTCAGAAATGTCCTGGTCACAATCGTCTTCAAAAAGTTGAAACTGCACCGTGTTGCCCAAAATCAGTCGATATCAACAAGTTCTCACACTGACCTCATATCGATTTCAATACATTGAAATCATGAACCTTTAATTCCCCTCGTGCCTTTTTGAACTTGTGTTCCTTTTTCTGGACCTTAATCACCAAAGTCCCTCCTCCCACAACTTTATCCATAAAACTGCCTAGTAACCTCTTCCGTCTTTGCAGCCCCGATGCCATGACCCCCTCACAACCTATTTCTGTCACCATTTCTGTGACGGTAATCCTTCCCGAGGACGAAAGTGAGTAATACACCTGCTCTGACATACCTTCAAATCCACTCCAGACTGAACTCTACCTCAAGTATCCCTCCACCTTGAAACACTCACTGATGATCTCTGTCACAGCAAACATTAATGATCTCTAACTTCTAATGTAATTGTGAATCCCTCCTACTTACTCTTTGACTTCCTTTGAGCTGAAATCAAGGTAGCGGTTGCTAACCCACTGAATCTCGAACCAATCTCTGAAGTTGTCATTTCCGCAGCAGCGAAACTCCATCTGCATCAGGTCCAGGGTCCTCTTCATGTAGCAGCGCCCCGGCGTGTCCGTGTCCTTGTAGAACTTCATGCCGTTCCTCAGCCCCTCGGCCAGGGTGAACTGCAGGGGGATCCTCATCAGGAAGCACAGCACGGCTGTCACGAGCAGCAGGCAGTTGAACACAACGCACATCACCAGGAAATTCTTCAAAATGGGCTTCCACTTCATGAACTTGGTAGGATCCAGCGAGTCGTAGCAGATTTTGCCTCCCAAGGCGTTGATGCCGCAGGCTACTAGACCCATGAATATGAGCAGGTTGGGCAAGAAGTGGCTCTCGTTGTTGTCCATGAGTTCTGAGCGCTTTCGCAGCTCGATCTTAAAGAACAGGCCCATGCTGAAGACCAGCACGCCAGCCATTACGGCGAACCAGTACATGAACCAGACCGTCTGGGCGAGCTTCACCCGCTTCTTCAGGTCGAACTTGACCGGCATCAAAGCCATTTTTCAAGCTGTGATGCGTCCTCGCCTGTGAAGAAGAAAGTCGATGAGGATCTAGAACAGCAGGAGCTATAAGATTTCCAGTTAGCCCCTCAGTTCAGGGAAATGTTTCTTGAATGCGCCAACCTGCAGCTCCTGTATTCCAGTCTCTTCACTCTCTGGCTGGTCCAACAGGGCAGGAGAGTCAGCTCAGCCTGTAATCCATCCCACAGCAAGGGAGCAGAGATGAAGAGCCCAGGGTGACCCGGGAACAGCCAAGAAATGTTATTTCTCCAAAGCTAACTCCTCTCCCATTGTGACCGAAACTTGAACTTTCTTGACGCTTTATTTTCCCCAAACTTTTACCAATTTGTCTTCTTTAACACACAGGTGAAGCTAACCGTGGTGTTGTTTCTCCAGGAGAGGTGGAGGATTGCCGAGGATCCTCATGATTGAACTCAAAGTTGCAGTACGTCATGCTAAGCCCCTGTAAGTAGCCTGATCCAATTTGCCAAAATCCCTCTACACAAGATGAGCCTGGTCGTAAGCCGCTGCCAGGGGCCATAATTGGTTTGAGCGTTCACGTGGTCATGGTCGCCTTGATCGAACACACCAACTAACTAACTAACCACGAACATGGGAATGGAGCTAATCACAAGAGCAAACCCATTCACAGGTGGAGGGTCGACAAGTTCAACACAAACAGGATGTCTTCACCTTCGGGCACTTAGGCCGTTTTGTTCAAGCCCCAGCATCCCATTGACTGAAAGAGAAAAGCGTCCCGGATCACATCTCGACCCCTTTATTACCACTGAATATGTGATTAGTTTATTTATAGCTGCACAAAAAGCACAAACCTGAGACAACTTGGCTGGATGGTCACACAACAATAAATATGGACGTTAATCTTGCGAGCTAATACGTAGGTTTAAGTCCTCCAAATGATCTTATTGTCTTATTACCACTCTATCTTGGCGGTAAGAATCAACGACTATCTCTGGCACAAACATGAGCCTGATCAAAGCCGAGCCTTTCCCTGAATGACTCCTTCAACACATCACTTTGACCTCACATGAGGGTTTGCAGTGATGCTTATGACGCGTCACAGCTGAGTGGTTGCTGTTCCCGCGGATCGCTATTCAGAGTCGTCACTGCACGGCTTCTTTACGCCTCTTTCATCACATCTTTCATCCACCTTTTTGTAAGGAACTCCTTAATTGCGTCTCATTTCAATAGGTTATACGTTTAAAACACATTGCAGGGGCTGGATTTAGTTCCATTCTGTATGATTGAGGCAGCAAAGAGGAGTTGGAGTGCTATTCACAGCTGGTGGCATCAAGAAGCATAAAGGCAAAGCACTGAAGGAAAAGGCTTTTTATCTGGCCTCACTCCCGTCCCGCTGCAGGGTGGGTTACACGCTGATTGAGCAGAGTAACTCTACAAGAGGTTCAGGGGTTTAGTCATTAATATCACACCTGGGCAACAGGAAGCTGAAAATTTCTTTGCAGCGATGACTATCATTAACAGTCCATTCCAGTGTTCAGATGATTGGTTCATTATGCTTAAATATCCACCACGGCTCCTGGAACACTCTCACAAAAATGTTGTATCAGATAAATGACCCTCGGCTTATAATTCCCACATTTTGAGAGCACGTTCTGATAGCAACAGGAAGACTGGTGGCAGCAATTTCCCCCTTATTCATACCACAGTTAAAGTTGTTGAACGTTTTCTGTAAGAATAAATCAGCAGGAGGTGAACTGTTCTAATAAGTTGAGTGCACAGAAAGTACAGACTGGTTTATATACTGGGGATGTCAGTCATTGTGAAAGTACCAACCAGCCCCTTACTTCAGCTTCGCAACTGTGAGAATTTTAAACTTACCTTTTTAATGTGTCAGTAAAATAACCATCTAAAGGTTTTTGACCGATCAGCAGATGAAGCAAGTGACCTGGAGATGTCGGCAAGCGCCTAAGAAAATTGTGATCAGCATTTTAAAACTATTTTCTTTCTGTTTGATAAAGAAAATATTCACAAAATCAAAAATCAATGTTGGTTGCAACATTAATTAACCACGTCTTGCCTTAATAATGCTGTATCATACATTCCTGAAATCATTTTATAACGTTCAGTTTCATTTAGTCTTATTAACTTTGTGGACATTTTGGATGTGGACTGTGTGGTGCTGCAGAACAGTTCTGCATTATACTGAGAGATGTTTCTGTTATGCAGCCGACCCTGGTTGGTATAAACTGAATGGACAAAATAATACAAACTGTGGGTGTAAATAACTTCATCATGTTTTTTTCATGTAAATCACATTTTTATTTTGACTTTTAAATAGTTTGACCACCATTAGCAGAGGAATTCAGGACTATGATTTGCTTGAACATAGTGTCACAGCAGTTTGTAAATCGTCCGGAAATAAACAAACATGACAGAGGAGCACATCTCAAGTTAAGGACTAAATAATCTGGAGAGGGCTCTGGGCTGAAACATGTGAACCACATAAACATGTCCTGGGGTGGTGGACAGCAGGTGTTGATGTCCAGTCTGTGAGGAGATTTAGACAACACAGGCGCTTTGGTTACAGTTAGGAGAAGATATTCTAAATTTGGGAATGCTAATCTGTAACATTCACTTTGGTTGAAGTCTGTCAGAGATCATGATCTGTATTTAATTTTTACTAGAAAAAAAAACCTCCCACACACTGTCCACTTCAGTTGTAGTTAAGTTTAATGAGTGGACAGCGCGCTCTGTCTCCTCCTACACACCTGACAATCCTAAAGGTGTACAAAAGCTGAATTCTGTATTGAATGTTAATTAAAATCAGTTTGTCAAATATCAACACAGACATGGAATTTTCCGTCTTGATTATATGCTAGGTGGCACAGAGGAAATTGGACAATATTGTGCCACCAAATCCTGTGAATTATATTTAGTTAACTGCTGTGATGCAGCTTGTGTGTATGTGTATATTTTAATTTAAACATCTTAGTGCTTTAACATACAAACAGCCCATTTCTCAGCTCTGTAGCGATGAAGCAGCATCTAGACCAACCAAACTTTACAGCCAGTGATTAAAAGGAAAAACATCGTTTGTGAAAGAGCATGGATTCGATTATATTTGTTTACTCTGGCAGAGAGAATTTCATTTGATGGTTTGTTTGACGTGTATTTGAGCAAACACAGGTTTTAAATGTCTCATGTCTAGGGATCCCAGCTGGTTTTCCTGTCTTCCTCTGGAATGACAGTCCAGTTAGGGGACGGTGTGCCCGCAGCGAGCCAGTTGAAGTCGTCCACCTGGCTCCAGTTGTTTCGGTCCTGGTCCAAGCCAGACACTTTGAAGTCCTCCTCCAGGGTGGGATAAGACCAGGTGAATGGGGCGACACTCACCCCGCGACAGTCCTCTATGATGGCTCGGCTGGTGACGTGCAGATACACCTGTGTGTCTGTGGTGTTGTGGGTCCGCAGCTGCTGACAGGGGAAGGCCAGGGTGGTGTTCTTACACTGATCGATGAACACTGAGCTGGACACGGGCCCGCACAGGATCTCACAGCTGTCGATGTGCTTCAGGTGCAGCGTGCTGGGGGAACCGAACAGCCGGACCTTGCAGTTTGTCAGGTGAGTCAACAGGACGTCTCGTTTCTGGATCTCCTCTGCTGTCTTTGTCAGACGATCGTTCTCCATGTTGGAGAAGCAGGTCTGCTCACTGGCTGCAGCTCCATCCACCGTGGTGACACCAGACTCAGCATCAGGTGACGGCGTGTCCGGTGTAGAGACTTTATCTGCTGCTTTAGTGCGAGACCGAAAGGCAAACTTCTTCTTGGGCATAGCCTCCTCTCTGGTCTCAGTGATGGACGTCTGGAGCTTCTGGAGAGCAGCCTGGGCTTGTCTCAGGTCGTACTGCTTCAGAAACATCATGCTGTCGTTCAGAAACTTCTGTAGCTGGAGTGTTTTGGCCGTCGCCTCCTCGAGCCTTTGGGTCACCACAGCCCGGTCCGCTCCGGAGCAGCTGGACAGCAGCTCCTCGATGGACTCCCGCTCCGTATTGAAGGCGCTGGAGAAGTACTCACCCTTCTCCTCCGCGACTGACTGGCTCTCTTTAGCTTCCTTCCTCCGCTCGGCGTCCTCGATCCTCGTCTGGTGCCGTTTCTGAAGTCGCTCCTGTATTTTAGCGGCACCGCTTTCGCCGGCGAGCCCGGTCTCCTGGCTAACATCAACCGCCGCGTCCATGTTGTTGCACTGTCACTGGATGCGGAAGTGAAGGCGTCAAACTTTCTTCTTCGTGGGTTTTGTGAGCAAGACTTATAGGCGCATACCGCCACCTACTGTTCTGGAGAGCCTCATGGCAGGACGTCATCTGGTTTTAATGACAGTAAATTACAAGTAAAAATCATATAAAAACCTCATATTCATAAATAATAACCTACCATTAAACCCCAAAGTAAAAAACGTAATCAAGGTACGAGGTATTTGCTGAGGTGCCTATCTAAAAATGTTTTTTTTTTAAACTGTTAGTAACAATAAATAACCAAGAGTTGACAATGTATTTAATCCTTGTTTTTGGAAGTAACAATAAGGCCTGAAGCTTTAACAAAATACATTTTAGCACAAAACCAATGCAAAAAAAATAATAGTTTGAATTATTAAAATTGCCGTCGCCAATAAAGGTTAAGTGAACCGGCCAGTGCATGTGAATGTATGTCAGTATGTCCAGGCATATTTACATATTACATATATTAACAACATGCCACCTCAGTCTTTGTTGGTTATCATGATTTAATCTCATTTATTACACATTTTATGTCATGTACTATTTACACTTTGTTTTATTAGGACACATTTGTTGTGTATATCTTGGTTTATAGCAAACACCAAATGAAAAAAATAAAAATAATTTTAGAAACCTGTCTCCATCAAACAGCTAATTAACATTTACCATCACCTAAATAACTTGTTAAGCTTCATAAAACTTCTATACAGTCTGTAGAGGCATATCACATGAAGTTTGATGGCATAATAAAACTAATATTTAAATCTTTGACACATGATTTTCATGTTTTTGATAATCATCAAAGCATACAAATCTGAGGATTACAAGGAAAATACAGGATGAGTGTTACTTTAATCAAATCTCATGATTTAATTTTATTTATTACACATTTCCAACACAGCTGCCATTTTGTGTCATGTGTTATTTACTGTTTTGGGGGTTTCTTACACTTCTTGGTTTCTTTTATGTTTTCCATATTTTTGATTATCATATAAGTATTCAAATTTGAGGTCCACAAGGTAAATTACGGGCTGGGTGTTACTTTGAGCAGCAGTAACCATGGTCATACCTGAGCTACATCAAGGTGTGGCAAACACCAACAGAGGTCCGCCCTCTACCGTTGGTGATGATTAAGTCCAATAACATTTATGTGCAATTCATGAGGGCAGTGAAAGATACAGTTATGGTTTAATTAATGTGTTTTACATATAAAAAATGTGTGTTTATTAATGTCTGGTGGTTTGTTTGTGTGTTTTTATATTCAAACGCAGACAGTCGCGTGCTGCCGCTGGGCACTGATGATTTGGGTCGCTTGTTCTGTGCACTACCCCAACAACCCGTGCGGTGATGGCGAGGAAACCCCGTTGACAAGGCACTGCTTTTTCATGACGGTGAGTTTCCCTTTGAGTGTATTATAATTTTGTGATAAAAATTTCAAGGAAAAAACACACACAGCCTCCTTCCTCCCTTCCTTCAGGGAGGGAAGAGAGTTTGAGCGGAGAGAAAAATCTATCCGAGACAGAACAGGGACAGTGAGAAAAATATATGAGTGGGAGAGGGAGAAGGAGGAGGAGGAGAAGGAGGGGGGAGCAAATTAAAAGTTGCCAAATGGAGATATTGGGTTTCAAGAGGAGTGAGACAGGAGTAAAGGGTTTGCCTCTTTGACTCGTCTTTATGTTTTGCTAATCGGGATTAATATGTGCGGCTCGACGCGGTTTCGTCCCGGAGCTTTTTCGACGAATTCCCTCCGACGTTCCCCGAACAGGCGTCGTCGCCACCGCGGCTAGCTAACCACAACAGGCCGGTGTTTATCGTTTTTTTAAAAAAAAATAATGCTGCGGAGCGTCCGGTCCGGAGAGCTGTCCGACCGGGAGACGGACTGCTTCTTCACAGTCCCTCGATTGAAACCCGTCGGTTCGACATATCGAGAACAAATGTGACGTTTTTTCATGCTGGCAGATGAGCCGCATGGAGGACAAATGAAAGCCTCCCCAACAGAGACAGAAAGAGATCACGTCAGCGACGACCAGCTACGGGCTGGACGACGACGACGGGCGTTTTGTGCTGCTTGAATGCGATTATCATTCTGTCGATTCAGTCTATTTTTGGAAATAAAAACTTGCAAGCTTGTACGTTAGCAGGTTTACTAAAACCGACGGCGACACCGTCTGCCGGACTAGCTTGGGCTGCGTCGAAAACATGGCACGCCCGGGCGGATTTCGGAGGCTGACTTTTGAGTTTTAAATGACAGAAATTGTTCAAACTTTTTGGATTAGACATGTTAATTACACCAACCCCGATCTAAAGTGACGATTCGTCTGCAAATTCGGCGCTTTTCGGCCATTAAAAAAGCTCGTTTTGATGACATAAGCGCTGTTTTACCCCCTTTTTTAAAATGTAACGTTAGCTAACGGTCGATGTTCTGTTGAATGCTAAACAACTTTCTGTTGGATTATTAATACAACCGAACGGAGGCACATTTAGTCACTAATTCCCAAACAGCCCGTCCACATTAGGAGCCTCTTCTTACATAAAACGTCGACATTTACCTTTAGATTTGTTTGTATTTTCTCTCGACATATCTTCCTCTCACATTCTCGTAAATCTGTCCACAGTTAAAGGACAGACGAGCCTCACAGGCTCCAGTGTTAGCGTTTTATACGCTGTAGAGAAAATGTCGTCGGTGTGGCTATTAAACAAATAAATCGATATTCTGTGATTATAACTTGCTTTAGCAGGTTTCTCAGTGTTTTAAAAGTCAACGTTCAGTTAGTTCCAAACAACATAGTGTGACCAGAAACAGCCGTTCTTTGTTTCCCCCCTCGACCAAAGATGGAGGCTGAACGTGGCTCGGTTGTAAAGACAGCCTGTGTCATGGTAACAGCCATTTTGTTGCATTGCAGTTGAAAACGTTGTGCAGTCTCAGGGACACAGCTTACATTTCTCCACTTCTCCAACACCGCACAGAAAACCTCTTATAACCTACAGTCCACTTCTTCAAATGCTGAATGAGTGACTTAATGCATTTTCATTATCTTACCATGTTCTCGTCATTGTCTCAATACAACTATCACACCAAAAAATGGATAAAATATCTTCACATCCAAACACTTACACCCCATTACTCCACTCATTTAGGCTTGTTTTGGTCCCCTTTTTTCTTATTATTTAGCACCAGGAAAAGCTGCATATTAGTGCTGGCTGACACAACATAAAGCCACCACGTCTTTATATGTTGAAAGTCAAACATCTATTCATGGTATAAATGGAGAAGGGTGGAGTTATTTACACTCAAATGCCCCTTTACACTGTGTGCAGACTGGAAAGACAACCAATGTGGGACAGCAGAGGAGGGTGATGGGTGGGAGTAAACATCTGTAGGTGGGGAGGAAGGCCATCCTGTTTTGCCTACATACAGACCTCCCACAGCACTGAGTAACATATCTGTCCCCCCCTTTAATTTCACACACCTATCTCTTCTTTTTTTTTTGTCTTCAACACTCCCACAGCCTGTCTCTCACACTTGTTATTGTGTAATCTTATTAAATGCAGTTTCTCACCCTGCAGCCCAGGAAACAGAGTGTTAAATGACTGAATCCATGCTTCCTGCAGGAAATCTGTGAGTGAGAAGTCCTTACTACTAACATACTGATACAGATGCTGAGCTCGTACAGTTTAAACACTTCTACCTCAGAATAAAAACACAATCGAGTCATCAGTTGAGGTTTCATTGCCATATCAACCATTGGTCCATACAATTATAACATGTCTACCCCCCCTCCATAATTTCAGGTGTCATGGATGATGAGGACGATCGCCATCTTCTGGATATTTTAGGGTAAAAAAAAAACACTCCATAAAACATGTTATATACATCATACACATACAAGCACTTTATAAATAGATGGTAATTCACAACATGGCCATGCTTGTTTCCAGGGTGTGACTGGGTAAATGGCACATGAGCCAAAACCCTGAAGTGCAACTAAACATTTTCATTGGCAGCACCGGTGTGCCTGACATTTAGCAGTTTATTTTAACACAGTCAGGGTAGAAATGATGTGCTGGTGAACCTAAAAGATAAAGTTAGGTGCACCAGTGCAACAAGTATGAAAAGTTAGTCTGGAGTCTCACACGTTTACGTTTGATCAAGGCTCCTCACATTAAAGTAACTGCAAACTCATTTTTTCCTCTTTTGTTGAATACAGGAAGTTAATAATCTAATGGGGATCTATATTTAAGCATATCTTATCACTCTTATTTCTCAATTTTCACACGACACACGAGTAAAAGGAAGTTTATGTTGCTTCAGATGTGTTTCAGGGTTGTTCTCAGTGGCTAACAATCTTTTCTATGCCATTTTTTCAGAGATGTGGATGCATTGAATGATTATCTCCACGGCAGCAACAGCAAGTCTGTGAGTGATGTGTTCACAGTCACGTCTGTCTCAATCATTACTTCACCTTGATGCACAAAAAACTCTCGTGTGTTTTGTTTCTGCAGATCGAGGAGGACGATGTAACAAATGCAGCTTATGGGTCAGATAGCTCCTTCTTTGCAAGTGACACGGTGAGTGTAATTGTAGTAATGAAGATAATATATTGAGCAATCCTGTTTTGCTGTGAAGCTCCTGAAATGTTTTGTGGACCACGATTCATGGAGGTGATTAGACTATCACCAAATTCTCTTTTTCGGGTGAGCTTATCATTTAAAAGCCATAAAGCCATTGTAAGTGAAAAAAACATCTGAATATGAGAACCCAGTTTGTCTTAATCAGGCGTAAACACTATTGGATGTTGTTTTTTTAGGAGACAAAAATGTTAAAAACAGGTTTTATAAAGTTTTTTACAGACACAGACCTAGAGGACGGCTGTCTAACGTGCACTTCATGTACAAATATTTTTCTGCTTTCTGCTCATTTCCTCTAAATGCTTCTTTTAGACGGGCTCCAACACTGGTCTCAAGGATGGCTCTTCTTCAATGGGTGAATACGGCGAGGATTCAGCAGGGGCTGGCCTCCAGCTCTCCAGCAGCCTTTCATTTATCGAGGATGAATTGGGGCCGGAAGCGTCCCCTGGAGGCGTGGATCTCGGGGGAGAGGACCAGCCCTTCGACATCCTCCAGAAGTCCCTCATGGAGGCCGATATCACAGAGCAGACGTTGGCTCAGGAGGCCTTACTGGACTCCCAGCCTGCTCCCACTCTAGTGCAGGCTCCTGTGCCCTTCCAGTCCCAGCTGGTCTCTGGGGGTTATGGAGGGGGAGTGGGCATGGTAACCACGGCGACAGCTGCATTCCCTGCTGGCCAGTTCCTCCAAGGGGTGTCCCAGCTGCCAAACGGCTCCGCCCAGCACATCCAGGTGTTGGGCTCGTTTGGGGCGGGTGGCGGAGTGATGACCCTGAGCAGCTTGGAGAGGTCTCCTCAGATTGTGCTGAGGCAGGGGGCTCCTGTATCTGCAGCAGGGCCCCCAGCGGGGGGGCAGGTGTTTACCCCTACACAAGGGCAGGTGGGCCAAGTGGGTTTACCTTTCAAAAACATCCCTGTTCAAAACATCATCATCCAGAGAGGCCCGGGAGGGACCCAGACTCTTGTCAGACCTATCCAGCCTAAACCCCTTCAAGCGGGGGCTCAGACTGTCTACAGCCTGGGTCTCCAGCCCGCTCCCACCACCATGGCTAACGTAGTTAACGCTAACACTGCTGCTCCTGGACAGTACACAGCCAACGGCTCCATAGTTGTGCAGCCGCCCCTGGAGCAGCAGCAGGCCCAGACAAACATACCACCTGGACAGTTCTTGCTGCCCGGCTCTCTGGCGCTCACCCCGGGCAGCACCATCCACAACGGCCCCGCCGACCCCAACGCAAACGCCCTAATTACCAGTCAGAATGCGGTGCAGATTGTTGCGGGACAGAACTTCGCTGCACCACCAGGAAGTCAGCTAATTTTGAATCAGGGAGTGGTCGGTGGGAGTCAGGTTGGAGTGGCTGTGACCCAAACATGGACAGGAGTTTCCTGTGCGAACTCCGCCGCTGTGCAGACATCGTGCGCTCCTGGGCGGCTGACTCTGGTCGGCCCGGCAACGACGGGGATCAGCAATCAAGGCCAGGTGACGGCGGGTCCTGTTCAGCGCCTTCTAGTGACTCAGTCTCAGAACTGCACTTCTCTGTCACCTTTACCTGGTACTGTGACACAGGAACAAGACTTCAGACAGGTAGAAAGTGGTATTATGTTCATATTCACCACGTTTTTATTCCCCAAGAAACCTCTGACTGACTGAGATCACTTATTTTTCAGAACTCTTCATCACCTGCTCTCAAACAGGTGCAGCTCGGCAGCATTCATGGTAACAAAGGCTGATTGATTTTTGTTACGTACTTATTGAAATGTAATCTTCAACACTTTGAACTAATGAGTTTACTTTGTTGTTTGTATGATCTTTCTCAGCCATGACAACCATGAATCAAGATTCAACGCTAAACTCTCAGGTAAATCTCTCATTCTTGTTTGTTCCGAACTCATGTTGGCCTTTATTTTAAGCTGAATTATACTGATAGAGACAGTATTGGTGGTATTATGACAACTTTTATATTCAAACTTTCTTTTTATAGGTCAGTGCTCAGAAGAGACCTGCCCTTCCACCACTTACAAGAGGAGGAATGTGAGTATTTTGACCCACCTGGTATTATTTAGATCTTTTTTAATTAGTTTTATGCTGTCTTATGTTTGCATACAGCCCTTAAAGGAGCTTGTGTCCACCCCCCGTCATCTCTGTAGGATTTTACAACAGTTGAGGAAGGATCATGCTGGAGTTCAGACCCCAGATCGGCGTCGATTTGCTACAATCGAGGATTCGCTGCAAAGACTCCTCCCTTACCACGTGTTTCAGGGAACTCCACCCAGCCAGGATGAGTTCTCACAGGGTACGGCCTCAAATTCATTACCTTTACCCTAAATCTGAGAAACTGCATGCTCATTTTTCAGCATGTTTATGCCTGTATTTGTGAAATTTAAGCGTCTTTATCTGTGGTTTTGTCTGCAGTGGATGAAGAATTCGAGGCAGTTGCAACTCAGGTGCTACTGAGGACCCAGTCCATGGTCAACAAATACAGACGGCTACTCATGGTGGAGGCCGAGGTAAGACAACACACGTGAGCAACTGGTTGTATGTTTTTCACGTTGTGACACGCACAGGCTGAGCAGGTTGCCTCTCCCTTTCCTGCAGCGTTCCAGTCCATCATCAGAGATGGTGATGATCGATAGGACCTTCAACCAAGAGGAGCGCAGCAACCTGACGCAAGACAAGCGCATGGTACTCGTGGACCCAGGTAAAAACAAAAATCTAGTTAAATACAGCAGTGAAGTATTTGTACTCCGTTACTAAGCAGCTGTGGAAGTTTCGTCGTGATATCTGTAAAATTCTGGTGTCTCCTGTTAACTCTTCCTTCTCTATTCTTGGTTTTACAGACGCCTTCCTGGAAGATTTCTGTTGTGGGATGAAATCCAAACGTTTCGAGGATCCCGTCCCCACTCAGTCGTTGTCCAGCTGTAGTTTGACTCAGTCAGACGGAGGCTCTAAAGAGCCGCCATACAGGACAGACTCCCAACCCGGGTATGGAGACCCGGGAGGGGGCGGGGCTGCAGCTGCAGGTACAGGTACAGGAACAGGTGCGGTAGATAAACTCCACCCTCCACATTTAGACAACAAGAGCGTCCTGGAACTGAAGAGATCGCAGCAGCACTTTGGGCCCAGCAGCACCAGCAGCAACAACAACAACAGCAGCAGCAGTCACCCCCAAGGTAACCGCTCACCTTTTGCAGCAACACCGGGCGGACAGACGCACTACCAGGTGTCTCCACACCTGATCCAGCCCCAGTACGCCCCGCAGCTCACATCACCCCCTCTACCCGACACAGACTCTGCTCTCGAGGCTGCAGTCAACAGCATCTTGGAATGTTAAGACTGACGCTCCGAATCATCCCTGATGTTCAGTTTTGAATTTGTTTATGTGTGTGGGTCTGTTTTGTTCCGTCAGTCTCCTCGTTGTAAGCCTGTGTGGAGAGGGGTCAACTCTTCTTCCAGGTCTGTTATCTTTTGTGATTCCATCTCCGGCCATGTAGCATGTAATTTGTTCTTTATGTTTTTGTTTTCTGAGGCACAACGTTGGAGTCAGCGACTCCGCCGAGGTGCCCGATGGACGCAGGCACTTAAAAAAAATCACCTATAAAGATCCGGGAATGTGTGCAATGCAACAGACTCACAGACGGAAGTGTTTTGTTTATTTGAACCTTATCTAAAAGTAGCTTGAAGATAAGAGTGTCCCTCTCTTCACACACACACACACACACACACACACACACACACACACACACACACACACACACACACACACACACACACACTTCATTTATATTTTGTGCCAGTTTATTATCCCCACTACCTTTGCTGAAAACAGGGATGAAGAGGAGGGACTTTGTGCCTAATTCTAGGTTTTTATTTTGAAGTGTTTACATGAAGAAATCATCCAGTCACTCAGTTCCACACATGCTTAGGTACAATGTGTTCGGTAGGTTTATGGTTCAGAGGAGTAGATTTTCCTTTAGAGACACAAATTGCACTAAACGTACTGTTGCTTATTTCAGGAACGATATGAGTGTGAGGCTCTGGTTGATTTACAGCGTACGCTAGGCTAAACAGAATGTGAACATTTGGAACTGAACCAAAATCTACCCGCCTGCTTTCAGCTGCCTGCAACAAGGATAACCTCTTAATCACACTAGAAACCAGTCAAGCTAGTCACATTATCCACATATAGTAGTGTTACTGTACTCTTACTGTGCTTGAATCACATTTCTTTGGCATTTTTTGTTTGTACCTTAAAGGTATGCGAGCCCCGACACAGACACGGACACAAGGACAACTCTCAACCACTTTTTATCATTTCACGGTGTGTTTGTGTCCGGGGAGCTGAGCCCTCAGATTGAGGAGGATATGTTACAATATGTTTTTTTTATTTAGATTTTTATTTCCTCATTTTTAGAAATGACATTTTTAAAACAAAGACAACTGTTTTTTTTTGTTTGTTGTGACGTGTTCCCCCGAGCATTGATTGTATGTATATTTGTCTGCCTTCTGCATACAGTATAATGATATATTGATCATATCTATCTATGCTTTACTACCCGTGTGTTAGTCTACACAAACACACACACACACACACACACTGGTGTATGACTATGTTTCATGTAGTTTGGTTGTTTGATTGCCACACTCTTGACTTTACTCCCATTGTTCGCTCGTTGTCCCTCCCCGTGATGTTTTCCTCTCCAGTGTTTCCTTTCAAACATTTCTTCTTTCAGCAGCGCAACCAAAATTCATAACAGGAGGGAGAGTGGTCTTATCCAGAATCACTGTCAGATCTCAAAGCTGCAGTGTTTTCCTCTGAAGCTGACTCGAGCGCCCACTGTGTTTTATTTTTGTTCTCACTTCGTCTTCAAAGCTAAGAATTAGTGAAATCCTGCAGAAGAGGATGAGGACCAACAAACTGTAACCCTGACTTTTCAAAATTCCGACTTCTTTCTCAGAATACTGAGATTAAAGTCTGAATTCTGAGAAAAAAAGAGTCAGAACCCTGAAATAACCTTCAGTTGCCCTGATCCTCTTCTGTAAAATCCTGGATTTTGGCTTTGTACTTTTGTTTTTTTTGGATTTCACCTTTTTTTAAAAAAATCTGCACTGAGCATGAAAGACAGACTTCTGCCAAACCCAACAACAGGACCAAAGCTCATCATGTTAAACGCCCTTGGGGTTGATTCTGGATACCGTCGCCCTCCCTCCTGTAAACGTGTCTGTGAAATATGCTTGCCAATAGGCTACTGGAGCAGACTGAAGGCCTTCTATGTGGGTTTTGTGTTTTGAGTGCCAGTGGCCTGTATCTCTGCCTATAGACCTCTTATATCTACCAATGCACACTGAGAAAACTTTCTGCTTTGAATGCAAATCTCTGGCGACATGTACGGTCCACGTGAGATTTGTTAGCAGTTGCTGCAAGACTTTGTGCCTCTATAGCACTTAATCCAAGTTTAAGACTCGCACAAAGTAGGGACGTGTCCAGTGTTTTGGTGAAACGTTGTGTTATCTTGATGCATATCAGTGTCCGAGGGCCTGGTAGGAACATACTGTGCTTTTTTCTCCCCTGTTTTCAAAGTGCAGAGATGTGTTTTTTGTTTTTTTTCTGCCTCCATTTTCACTGTTATTTTGTCTCACTTGATTTGTATAGTTTGTCGTTTTGTATAAAAATGAAAAGTGAAACACAAAATATTTATAATTTTTGTATGGAGAAAAAAAAGAAGAATGTAAAACACACACACATGAAAAAAAAATGAGAAAATGGAAATTATTTTTTATTGTGTTGGCTGAGAAGCGACGTCAGGAAAAAAAAAACAAACGTTATAAAAATACTGTCATTTCTTCATTTGTAGCTAATGTGTGTTCACTACAGCAGCGAGGAGAGTCAACAATAAATTCATTTTGAATACAATAACAAACTGGTCCGGTCCAGCTCACAGCCTCCTTCAGTGTCCCTCCATTACTATTCTGTGAGTGTTCACACGCTGGCACTGACGAGCTCAGCATGCATAATAACATCATGTGACGGGGGGAAGCATTCGAGAAAGAAAAACAAGATTTGTAACCCCCTGCTGCACAGATAAGATCTCTTCACGGGCACTGGTGTCAGGACATTTCGAATTTCATGTTCCTTTACATCTGGGCCGCCAGAGGAAGATTTTATCCAGTTAAAAAAAAAAATCTGTTGGTTCCCTTTAATCCTCTCACGGACCTCAGCACCAGTGCCTCTGCACAAAGGAGCAAAGAAAACTCTGCATAGCAAACATCAGAGCGTCCAGCCTCTGTGGGTCCCGTGACAGAACAACAGTGACACCCAGTGGAGCCTTTGGGACGCACACGATGAACACCAGATAAATCACAATACAAAGAGTAACAGGCAGTTCCTCTTCTCAAACTAAAATTAGACACACAGCAAACTAAATAAGATAAACATAGATAAATATATAAATAATCTGACTTAAATAACGTATTTGATGCACAGTGTCCAGAGGAGTTCATCTTACATTCTCTGTGCAGCTGGAACATTAGCTTTGTTACTTTCATGTAAATATAAACATGAAGCAACAGCCAGCATCTGGTTAGCTTTAGCTTAGCATAAGGACTTGAAACAGCTAGCCTTGTTCTGACAAATGGTAAAAAGGCCAATTTGATATTTCGCTTGGTTTATGTGTTCTGGGCTCAAGACTGAATCACTGTGACATCACACCAACAACAACAGTCACTTCTGGCAGGCGATAAAAATGTGAAAACACACAGCATGACACAGAATAAACAATCGAGTGAAAAACTCAAACGATCAATTAGATCCATTTTATGTACCCAGTTGCATTTTTAGATGAATTAAATGTATAAACTTTGAAATAACATCATGAGAGAAGACCATCAAGCTACATGCGAGCTACTTCTGTATTTCTTGGCTCTAAGCTGTTGCCAGGCAACGAGCAGACTCCAGGAAGTGAGGTGTATAAACACACTGACGCTTCCTCACCTCAGTTTCTGTGTTGACTGAACAAACAAGGTGTGCGAAAGTTAAATATGTAGTTTAAATAAAAGTTTGTGGTAAGTGGAGTTTGTTAGCATTCAACAGAGCCAGGCTAGCTATCCCACCTGTTTCTAGTCTTTATGCTAAGCTACATGTAAGATAATGAGATGCCAGCTGTAGCATCATATTTAACAGAGGTTAGGAGCAGGGCTGCACGACATGGTCAAAAATGTATATTGCAAACGGATATAATTCATGCTTGGATCTGTATAAATGTAGAAAAGATGCCGACAAGTTGTGAAGCGTCTGAACATCTTCTCTGGGCCTCAGTGGTGCTTCCTCCAGCGGTCACGCTCTGCAGAAACAACAACAGACACAGACATAATCGTTATCTCCAGATCTGCTCAGCCTCGAGATGAATCAACACTGTGAGTAATCCACACACTTACTCAAATGAGGGTAACTCCAGGTGTAGCTGAGCACACAGTATCCGGCTAACAACATGCCCAGTCCGCCTACACCGCCTTTCTTCACGTCGATGTACCTCCTGTAATACCACTGCCAGCCTGCAGGGGGCACAGGAGAGCAGCGACATCAAATAAAATCATAGCAGTAAAGTTATTAATTTTCTTAATGAAAAGAGAAGATATCACTCTCAAATCTGCTGGTTAGATTAGCGTAGCATAGGGGTGTAAAACAGCTAGCATAGCTCTGCCCTGAGGTAACAAAACCCAACAACAGAGACGTTTAAAGCTCAGTTGTTAACGTGTTATATGTAGTTAATTAAAAGATAAAACAGACGTGATGTAGTTTTACATCGTTGTTACGAGTCTTGGTTGGGACAGGTGAGTTGCTTGAGCGTTAGCATGACTTGCTATCACCAACTTGTCAACTTAAGCTAAGTTAAGCTAATTGGTTGCTGGTTTAAACTTCATATTTAACAGTCAGGTACCAGAGTGTTCACCTGTGTTTGTGAGTGATATTCACCTCTTTGCACCATTTCCACCATGTCTCTCGGATGGCTGGGAGTTTTGCAGGCCAGCCACTCAGGTAACTCCCTCAGCCTCACCTGTCCGAGCCTCCGCTGTGTCAGAACACCTGTAAGTTAATTGATAACCAGAATCAGTAAAACTTAAAACACTTTACTCTTTCATTTCACTGCATTTCTCTATACTAGAATTTATGTTTTTCTATGAAATCCTTTACAATTTCTAAAAGGAAACATATTATACTATACTGCTGTATCATTTATGTGACAAAAACACTTCAGTTTTCTCACTCTGTCCAGTTCTGCAGCACTGAGACGCTCCTGACTCTTCACAAACATGTTGACATGTAGCTCAAACTCATGGGCGAGTTACTGTGAAACAGGTTTATCGCTACGACCCTCATCCTTATCATTTCAAAGTTCAGAAGTTCGACACCCTGCCCGTCTTTTTTCTGGCAAATACTGACCTTTAGATCCAGGATCTGTCCAGAGCTGCGACTTCTCCTTCATCAACCCATCATCACGTCTCGGAGTCTCCACCCTCGGCGGTGCCAGGGGGAAAAGATGTGGGCTGGAAAACTGGGTGAGTGGTGGTGATACTGTGGGGAGTCCTGCCACCTTCAGCCCCTCGCTCATGCTTTGTAGAGGAAACTTTGCTTGGCTCACCTGAGACAACAGGTGAGGATGTGTAGGGGAGGGTAGCTCAGACTGAGGGGAACCATCGAGGGGGATTAAAGATGCTTGTTTGGGCTTTGAGTTTCTCGTCTTAACTGACTGTAGCTCAGTCTGTTGTGAGCTGCTGCTGGACAGAGATTTAGTTGTTACCCAGCAGCTATCACCATCTTGAGACTGAGACCTGGGACTAGTACCAGGTCTGGGATCTTCAGTAGTTCTAATCTGGTTCAAGATGCTGGACTGACGGCTGCTGTGAGCTCGGCCTAACGTGGCTTTAACATCCTGGAGGGTGATCCTGGCCTGATGAGCGCTTCCTGATTTCAAGAACACATTATTCACGGATAAATCGTCAAATTCCTCCTTGTCGTCGATCAAGGAGTCGTTTCTTCTTGTGCCACTCTGATTTTCTTTAGAGTCCAGAGAGCTCGAGGTGTCTTTGGTTGAGGAAAGGGTTTGTGCCACTTTCTTTGCCTTTGTCGCTTTCATTTTAGAGGAACTTTTGGGTTTGGTGTCTGAGGACAAAAAGGCAGGATGGGCGTTGTCTTTTACCAACTCAGTGTCGGGATTAGTTTTGGTCTGTGTTTGAGGATCAGCTACAAAGGGAGCTGAACCTGAGGGCAGGTCCTGTGTGGCAGGAACCTGTTTGGACTTTGCAGCTTCAATCAAAGCACGGAGACTCTTCTTTTTGGGCGTAGAGGCAGCGGGAGGTAGAGACGGTGACTGTGACTGGGCGGAGACGGGGGGAATGGTGGCGGTCTTGATTTGTTTGGACAGCTGCTGTTTCTTCTTCTTAGTCGCTGGTGGAGGTGATTCAGAACTCAGGGACAATGAAGGTGGTGTACCTGCGCTCTGTGAGGGTGTTTGTGGTGATGATGACACCGCAGGCTTCTTTCTACTCTTCTTTGCAGCCACTGACACCACCTGCATGGATGCTGCGCCCAGCTGAGATGATGATGTCTGATTTACCGTGACGTCATGTTTGGTTGGAGGTGTTTTGGAGCTCGCTGCTGCCTTACAGTGTGGCAGGTGGGTCTTCAGCCTTTTGTAGGTTTTCCCGCAGTATGGACACACCTCTGTGGGGAAGACAGTGACAGAACAGTTCACACGTGGTTAATACAATCTGTAGGGATGCAGTTTCCAATTATTCACACGATCGGTTAATCTGCAGATCATTTCCCAGCATGAAATGTAAGATACAGTGAAAAATGTCAAAAATGTCAAAAAGATCAAAAATGCTTGTTTCTTTATATTCTGTTGATCATTTCTGTTTATTTAGATTTTAGGAGGCTGCCATGCAAGGTGCCAACCAACCATACTGTGACATGCAGCCAGGGGAGCTGGGGAAATGAACTAGCGACCCTTTAGATTACTGGATGACCCACAGCCCAAATAATCAACAGGTCGCTGGGCAATGAAAATAAGGGTTAGCTGCAGCCCTAAAAGAATTATATACAGTTTATTATCATCATGCATATGACAAATTAATGCATTAAACCAGACAATATTTATAACCCAAATGATCAAAATAGTTGGTTATTAATTTTCTGTTGAATGACAACTGTTTTCAGCTCTAAATACTTATCAGCATATGACACTGTAAAACTTTAAATATGGACCAATATCAGATTTAATATAATTTCACTGTATATATTACTTTTTACATCATGTCCATCTTCTGCAGGAGCCTGTTTGTATTAAATTTATCATTGGTGCATTAAATCACAATTAAATAATAACACAGATATGTAATATAGACTGTATTTAGGTCACGTGATGTTTGCAGTTTTCCGGTAATGACAAACAATACTGTGACACTTTACTTACCAGAGCTCATTTTGCACGCGGGTGTAAAAACAGCCAATCAGGGTGAAGCATGATCTCAGAGTTAGAAGAGGAGAAGCGACAATAACGTGAAGTCACTTTAGTTTTTACATTAAGACACGGTGAATTAAATTTAAAACACTTTCTGTTAGACACGTTTTCACATTCAGGGTCAGAAGTGTTGCTGTAACTGTTGCTGTGCAGGGAAGGACCCTGTGGGTGGCGCCTCAGGAGCCTGAGTGTAAATCATTGTTAGCTTTAGCTTTAGCTAGCTGAATTATCGCCGTTTAATTAAGCGGCAGAATTTAAAACTTGGAGGATAATGAACGGGTCATAACGTGACTGTCTGGCTCAGATAATAATAGTAACAGTTAATAACCTGTGTGAACATGCAGGGATCTTTTCAGTGGGCGTGGTGCTTCCACTTCCTGTTCGTCGTAAATCGAGATGATTCACTCCTGCCCTCTTCCGCCTTCGCGTGAATCCCCGAACAAACCGCTTAATATTTTTTGGACATATTCTGGCAAATTTCCCACTAAAACCTCAGATGCTTCCGTCGCAGAGGGGAATTCAGTTATCTACGTCAGTATTAACGATATGACCGGGCAGAACAAGCTACATAAATGTGTGAAAGCGGCTTTTTGACCACGTGTAGAGTCAATACACGCTCCTCGTTTGACTTTCTGTCACACAAGCTAACTAGCAAGTGTTAGCTAACAGATCAGTTGACACGTCTGTCAGCCACATGTGAGGGCCTCAGCTGTCATGCTGGAACAATGTTTGACTTATCTCCGGTCTTATCATGTTTCTCCTGAGTTATCTCCAAACTACAACAAGTTAAATAACAAGACAATATCTCTGTATGAACAATAACATGCACATAAATAAACACCTTACTGTTTTTTGTAAATGTCTTGTGTTTTTACGTATTTATTTTCTACTCAGACATTTTCTGATTGTTTATCCTGTACTTGTTGCATCTCAAGCTGCTGTAAATAGTGAATATCCCTGTTGTGGGACAGATAAAGCAAATCTTAAATCACAGATCTTAAAGGAATGATTGATTTAATAAACATATATTAAAGAGGACATGGATAAACTCATAGAACATTCACCATATATACACATTTGTATTTCAATGAGCATTCATTTAAAAAATTTGACCCTGTTTATCTAACATAAACTTACAAAAAATCATGTCCCTTAGCTCACCAATTAACTATATATACTTAATAATATGTGAAATAAAGAGAGGCGAGCCTGCTTTCATTAGAAAAGTGTATTTTATTGATAAGGTTAGAGTGGCATGAGACTTGGCACAGGAATGAATTTCAAGAGGGTGATGAAAAAAAATTACACATAAACATCTAAATCAAAAGATCATCTTCATCGGAAAAAAGCAGTGATTGGTAACACATTCAGATTTTGGAGGAGGGGAATAACGCCATTTCTACAACCATTTACATATACGGAGATAAACCTGAATATTATTTACATGGCAACAGATTACAGTATGTACAAAGCCGGGACAAGGCAAAAAAAAAAAAAAAAAAAAAAACTGGAAGCAAACTGAAGCTCACAGGAGCAAAAAAACTACACACTGTCCATGTGAACAGTCCCGAGGAAGCGTGGGGTGATTTGGCAGAAATAGATTTTTAGCGGTGCCTGGAAGTTGTCCTCGAACAAAGATTGGCCTCCTACTGAATACAGTCGCTGACGAAAGTATTCAACTCAAATAGATTGTTTTTTTTGTCTACAAATTCAAAATGTGTATTAAAGGGAACTCCTCAACGGCACAAGATTGCAGTAGGTTCAGTGCCAACACAGATGTTCTCTCGACAGGTCACATCTTAAACCGGAACAACGTTGGATACAGTATATTCAGACAATCTACAGCAAACCTCTGTACATATTAACAGACATTCATCATTCAGGCAAACAGGGGAGGTCTGTCCCTTTAAAGGCATCTAATCAGAGATGAGAACATAATGAGAGAGAGAAGAAGAAGAGAGGGGGAGTCTGGGTCAAAGGTCAGGGTTCAAAGCCAGGAGCATCCAGTACCAAACACCACTCGGCTAACTGTACTGAGGCCTGTCTGAGTCTCGCTGCTCTGCCGCCCAGATTAACATTAGATTATTCAGTTAGTTCACCAACATTGACATCAGCATTAACGCTGCTTTTGATTCAACCCTGAGAAAACAGTGGACTGCATGTTCACTTGCCGGCACACCTGCCTCAGGTGCCCGCGAAGGTTACGTTACCCTCTAAACAACCAAACAATGAAAGGGAGAACTGGCATCCTAATTATGTTAGATCGACTTAAATTCAACAGAGACAAATAGGCACAAATGCAGGATTCAAACAGTGATTAGGTCTCCTAAAGACATCGTATTTCTCGCCGTTGTGCCCTTTTCTTTTCTAGCATTTCTTTTTCCAGAGACAAGGTGCCAGTGCTGGAGCTGCTACACCATCACTGAACTGGTACTCGTCTCGGCGAATCGACTCTGTGCCGGTACTTTCAACCCGCTCATCGAGTTGAAACAAGAAGTGAAGAGCGGCGGAGGAATGGTGCTGCAGTAAGAGGAAAACGAGGACTGTGCAGTCTCCAGACGATCAGCAATTTAACAAACCCTCTATGAACTACAGGGGCTTCAAAACCACGTTTACAAAGCAGCACTGGAGAGTGTGACAGAAATGATGGAGTGATTTTGGAGTAAATTAATTCAGTGCTGGCAAATCAACTCTGGCACGGCTGATTCTCACCACCTAACGTGTTGTTTAGACGTATTTCACCTTGCCTGTGTTTGTTGCTTGCCAAGTGTATCAGCCTGGTTGGTAAAATGTGTAAAACTCCACGGAGAGGCGCCGGCATGAACACCAGCACCGACACCTTGTGAGCTTCAAAGCCTCCCGAGAGTCAGGCCAGAGGAGAGAGAGCCCGAAGACGAAGCAGCAAAGTTCAGACGCTAACATCCAAACCGCCTGCTCCACTTTCTTTATACCCACACAGTCTTTCCTACTGACTCGTTCCCCTACCAAACCCTGAACTAACAAGAAGGCCAACTCTTCAAAGAGGAGGGTAAAAACTAATATAAAAACGGGCGAAGAAGAACATCTATCGGATTCTTCTGAGGCTGGTCTCTCCCAAGTCCTCGTCAGGAGCGAGGGGGTGGTTTGTCCCCTTTCAGGTCCTCTACGTTCACAGGTCGACAGGGGTCATTGGAGCATGAGCTGTTTGAGGTTGTCGTGGAGGATGGTGTCCTTGACGTCCCGGAACACCAGCCTGATGTTCTCCGTGTTGATGGCCGTGGTGAAGTGGTGGTACAGGGGCTTCTGGGTGGCGTCGCGTCTCTTGGCCCGGAAGCAGTCCACCATGAACGCCTGGATTTCCGGTAGGCTGTGCTCCGTCCCGGTGTATTCGGGAAAGTAGTCCTTGAGCGGAACGCTCTTCACCTTCTCCTCCAGCAGGTCCGTCTTGTTCAGGAAGAGGATGATCGAAACGTTGACGAAGACGCGGTTGTTGACGATGGTCTCGAAGATGTTGAGCGATTCACGCAGCCGGTTGGTCTGCCTGTCCTCCATCAGCACCTGTGGAAGACATCAGGAGGGATGAAGTTCAGTCACTAATGTTGAGCCGTAGCAAAAAGTGACGCCTACTCAAACCTCTTTTACTTCTTATCTATTCAAAATCATTCAGTGGAAGATATTCAGATTGGTACGTGCCCCTTTTTTATCTCTTTTTGTCTCTCCCAGGTCATTAATGTTAGTAAGCATTTCCCAGTCGGGTTACAGACACAGGGAACTGACTGTGGTTCATTGTGTGTCTTTAAACACACCAGTTATGCAAATACACAGACTAAGTGAGGGTGTATATGTTGGCTGATAAATAACGAGGCGTTGCGGCACAGAAATGCCACAGATATGATTTAGGAAGTTGTTACCATGACAGTTCTCCAACCTGAGAGAACTGACAAGTTTAGTCTTTAAACGTGAAGAATGTCCTGGTCAGTACATTTCTCTGAATGTTCTTAATAGTTGAAATATTGTTTTAGGCCTAGAACAAGTCAACCCTTTATTGTTAATGTATAATAAAAAATTATAACAAAATAAACTGTGAATCTGTTATTCTATGTGCATCAGACTAAGATGTTTTCATGGCATCTTTTCAGAGAGTAAGCCTTTTTAATTGTACGACGCTGAGCAGCCTGAGACAGATTTTTATCTGAGGAAATCTACATGTGCTTTGAGATAAACCACAACAACTCCACGGATCAAGCATGTGCATGTAGACACAACAACGACAACTTATCATCAAGTCACCAAACATTATCTGCTACACCAAACAGATTAATGTGCAGCTTATCAGGCTATCACACCAGCGTCCGCTGCTCGCTTCTGTGTGCGTTACAGGAAATGAGATGCCGTGTTCTCACCTGGTCGTATTCAGAGGAGGAGACGAGGAAGAGGATGGAGGTGACCGAGTCGAAACACTCGAACCAGCGCCTCCGCTCCGACCGCTGCCCTCCCACGTCCACCATCTTGAAGGGAACATTCTTGATCTCAAAGTCATACTCGTGGATGCCCTTGGTGGGTTTACGGGCCAGCAGGATGTCCTGCTGAGTGGGGAGGTAACTCTGCACGAGGGACGGAAAGACAAAACGAATGAGTCTCAACATGCACAGGAGATGGTTGTGAGGCAAAATACAATTTGAAGAGAGACATTCAACAACACACCAACAGAAACATCACAGCTGAAAGAAGAGTTTGTTTCATATAATCTGGATATCTGTCTTTTTTTCTGCTTGAACACACATGATGGAAGGAGTCAGCCAGATTTGTTGGAACAAATGATTCTGGGACTTTGATTCTTTAGAAGAAGGCAGATGATCTGGAGGTTACTTGAGGAAAATCAAAGAAATTATCTTCCTGTGTAAAATCATCCTGCTAATTCGTTGACAGTGTTTCTGCAGGATTAACCAAGTTAAATCTGAGACTTTTAAAAAATGTTTTAAAGTAACATTTAGTGCAATTTTATACAATTTTAATGTTCCAGGTGAGAAAAGCATTTGGTAGAAATCCAGCAGGAACAATTTGGTGTTGAATAACTTAATATATCACATTCCTTCAGTACTTCCCTGCATTATACAACCAATAATGCCTAATTTTATAATTCATTTCTGCTTTGCTTGTATCAGCACTTTGTCTTTATGTCACAATGAGTTTCCTGCTATGGCAGCTCGCAGTCGTGACACAGTTTGCTGCTGGTCTGATGGTGCCAACTCAAACTCTGCTTAGCTGAGAATAAACAGCCTCCAACATGCACAAAAATATAGTTTTTGAATGTTTGTGTCCCTACAGCCAATAATCAGCTACAACTATTGTTAATAATGAATATTACTGCCTTGAACAGGCAAAAGGAAATAAATTTAGACCTGCAGACACCCTCCCAAAGCATCCAGACTGAGGTGATGCCAGTTTCCTCATACTGGTCGACTAGTCGGAGGTTTTTCACCAAAATGTCAGCGTTATCTTTGTCAACAACCGTCTGAGTCGCTTGTCAGCCAACCTTAAATTGTCCAGACATGTTGCAATATGACCTATAACATGCACACGTCTGATTATAACAATCAGAGCAGGCAGAAACAACTTACCGGCTCGCCGAGCTTATCCAGATTATCCAAGAAATACTTCACTGACTCACCCTGCGACAGGACAGAGGAGGAATTTCTGTTAATTCTGCACAATTTATTAGATTTTCAACAGCACAGTTCATTACGCAGAACACTTTTTTTTTTCTGAAGATGCAGTTGTCGCTGTCGTTTCAGCGGAGGACACACACTCGTGAGCTGCCACAGAAACACACACACACACACACACACACACACACACACACACACACACACACAGACAAACACGAAATTGGTTTTCTGAGTAGCTGAAGCAGGATGCAAAGTATTTGGTACGACAGGAGACACGTGTTTGTAAGAGAGTCTTTGATGTACACACAAGTGTGGCTACATCTGCGTGTGTGTGTGTGTGTGTGTAGGGGAGTTTTCTAGACCGTTCTGACGCTGTTCATGCACAATTAGTGCAAGCCCGGACATGAGGCTGCCAAGACCGAGATGCATTCCTGTATCTGTGTGTGTGTGTCTTCTGTTTTCGACATAAAAGTGAAAACTGAGTGAAAAAAGCAAAAACAGATTTTCCAGCGGGCGGCCGTGTCTTCTCTGTTACACAGCACACCTTTATCAGGAGACTGTTCCTGCATATATTTTGCATCGATGACTCAGTGAAGCTCCTCCCGCGCCGTAAAATTCAAATTTCCTCCGTCGTAGTGAGCGTTTGGATTGTGTTTCTGACTGTTGGGGCCATTTCCCCCCCTCGCACTATGCTTCTGTGCTCACCTTTTGATCTTTTAAAAAACTAACCTGACCTGAAAAACCTGCGTGTGTGTGTGTGTGTGTGCAGAGTGTGTGCAGGTCTAAGATTACACAAGGGAGGGGTGGAGTGGCGTGGCACCGCGCTGAGGCCGGAGAAAAGAGGAGATACTTCTGATTTTTCAATTCAGGCTTTCGCTCGAGTGAAGGAGCTCAAATCTGAGGGCGGTGGTGGTTTTGTAATCATCTAAAAAAAAATCAGGCAGATGAGAAAAAAAAAAAGGAGAAGAGAAACGAGAAGAGCGATCGCTCTGAGTTCTCTCTGTTCGTTATCAAGCATGACGACGCCTGCAGCTCATCTGCTGAAGAAGCAAAACTGAAACATAACATTACATAATGTCAGCGTGTCGTCTGAATTGTCACCACGACGCCTCAAATTCAGGCAGATTCACCACTCACCACTACTATTTTTGGCCTCATTATCAGCAACAGTATCTGCACTGATTACAATACACAATCTCAAGTGAGACGTGGGGAGAGAGAAAACGTTTACGGGCAAATTTTAAAGGCCGAGTGTGAACTTTGTACCACACAGAGCGAGACAGAGAGGATCCTTGTGTGCTCTCATTCCGTACATGTGTTTTTAATGATAATTACAACGCAGCCTGAAGGCACTTGTGATTTGTGATGCAAATACGTAAAGGGCACGGTGAAAACACAATGGGTTGTATCTGCTGGCAGGAAAACAAATTAGAGCTCGCTAACAAGAGCTTTGTACAGAGAAACATCCCACAGCAGCAACTCTTCAGCCGCCGGGGATCGATTTTATGAGTTTCTACCCAAATGTCATTTAGACTGAATATCAAGTTTTTCTACATTACAACAGGCCGCAGTGAAGGATTATCTTAATTATCGGACAACCTGATTATTGTTTGGTCTGCAGAAAATCAGAAAACAACGGCAGATGTCCCTCAAATGTTCAGGAGAAGCAGCCAGTCGTCACATTTTAGAACGAGCCATGAAACATTTGGTATTTTCACCTGATAACTGACAAACAGTTACCAACATAGAATAACTAATTAGCTGATCGTTCATTAAATCATTAAAACTCTAAGAGCCTTGGGTCCTGACAGAGCGTTAACATTAAATCCAGCGTTTTCACTGTGGATCAGATACAGTCGCAGGGTTCGAATCCCACCTGTAGCTCTTTGCTGCACGTCACCCCCAAATACTGATGATCTATAAAATGTCACATCAACTTAAAAATTCTATAAAACAATCATAATAGTATAACGATCAGATGTCCTGTGCACGCACAGCAAGAAGCAGGAACTCCACAACTCAACAAAAACACACACACACACACACACACACACACAATCACCTGTTCAAGCTTCTGAAACGTTAAAATCTGCTTCTTCTGTTTTCTCTGATAATAATTTGAATATCTTTGAGTTTCGCTCTGTGGGAAACTGTTTGGAACATTTTTCATAAACATGTAAATGATGGTGTATTTGTGTGTGTGTGTCCTCGTTCTTGTGTAACTTGAGGTGTGAGTGTTTGTGTGCCAATAACACTGAGTGAGGGAGCTCTGTTTGTAAGCATAAAGCTGTTTAACTACAGATCAACATTCCAGCTCTTATTCCCTTTTTTGTCTGCACAACCAGCTTGCCGAATGTGTGTGTGTGTGTGTGTGTGTGAGGCTAACAGAAGGCTATTGAGAACAGTTCAGCATTATGCAACTGACAAACACATTTTAATGTACTGCTTGTGTGTGATTACTGACAGAAACTTGAACACTATCCTCCGTAACTGATGTATTTCACGATGGCTGCAGGTTGTGAAAGTGAAAAGGGCGTGGAGAAAAAGTCCCAGTGAGGACATGTTGAACGTGCCATCGTCCACAGCTGTTATTCTGGGGTAAACGTCACAGTGCTAAAACGCATGTGCTGACAGCCAAGACATAAGGAGCGGGGAGAGGTGTAAACAGGAAGCTGACTCAATCACATGTCTGACCACTCAGCAGGGAGGGAGATATACAGGGAGAGAGGGACGGAGGATGACTCCAGTTCAAGAAAAAAACAAAAAAACAAAACGGTTTCACTTTCCATTTCCACTGTCGATTTCAACTCCTGAGAAAGCCGAACATGAAACACCAGAAACCAACTCTAACTGGGTTTGATGAAAGATAACAGTTATACAAACGGGGCCATTTCAATCCACCCACCAGCTGAAACTCCCTGCGACGATCGTAGGCGTTCTGTATGCCCGAGTCGGCCCACAGAGCGGTGATGGCCGGCAGGTACTGCTGGAAGACGGACGCCTCCAGCTGCCCGGCGGCCATCTTAGCCGACCGGGTGTCAAACGCCATCAGGCTGTCCCCGTGCCGCTGGTTGTCCTGGTCACCCCACGGGATGTGCAGCTTTTCCCGGGCATCCACCAACACACGCACACCTGGAGAGGAAGTGAAAAGGTCGGCGTGTGAGAGAGAGGCCCGTCTGTAGAGCGTTACAGTCTGTTAGGTCAGACATGAATGAAACTCGAAGTGGAAGAGAGACTAGATGAGCGGTTTGTGTTGTTTTATCAGAAAGATTACACAAAAACTACAGAACAGATTTCCACAAAACCTGGACGAACGGCGGGTCTCTGCCCAGAAAAGAGGCCAGAAACTTTTTGAGGCTGATCCAGAAATTTTTTCTCACTTCCTTTAAACATTGCAAGATTCTGTGATTTCCACCAACTTCTCAGAGAATGATGGGAAAAAAAACCATCCAGAGTATTTCAGTAGCTGGTCTTTATGATGCAGATTATGTTGACTGTTGGGCCTCGGTGGAGGTATGCACTCTACCATTCTGGTTTGTCTGAGTGACGGAGCAGGTTGGAAAAACAAACAAACAAATCACTTTCCTGTATTTCAAGTATTTCTGTAAAAAGACTGATTCACATTTTTTCGCCTGTTCCTAAAGGTGCGATATGTAATTATCTTAGTTGGACCTCTAAAATATTTAAATCATCCAGTTCTGACATTCAAATATATCTTCTTAATTTAGCATGCTAACCAGCAAGCCCCGAGCCGTCGCAGTCTACAGCTGCTGTCTCTGGTTCTCCGAACTCACAGTCCAGACTGCTAGCTGCACAGCTAACTGAGCTAGCTAAATAGCAGCAAACAGTTAGCAACAGCTGGTGATAACTCTTGCTATATGCTGCACCAGTTTGAATAGAATTTGACAGGTGGAAAATTGTTACATATTGCACCTTAAAGTCATAAAGTCGGGAGACAAAACAGTGTAGAAACAGAATATTTGTCTCTCCGGGCTTCCGTACAGAACCAATCACCATCTCAACAGTACAATGCAGAGAGGGGCTAGAGGGATTTTTGGCCTGGTATCACGTTTCTGTTTTAGTCAACCCAAAAAAAAAAAGAAATAGTCCTAAAAAGGCAAAGCTGCACGCTACATATTAATCCACCACACTGTGATGTCAGTCTGTGACACACTTAATGACTGCAACTTGTCCGTACCCACATGTGCCATCATTTTAATGTGACGCAGCCATAAACCCGCAAAAAGCAGAACGTGTCTGGACTTAAAATCTTTAAAAGTCAGGATACATATGGCTCATTATAGTCTTTTCAATCTGTGTTAATTAAACTTACAGAAGTTTAAACCACAAAGAAAAGTGAAATCAAGATGTCACGGAACTCGTTTGAGATGATTTTAATAAAAATATCAATATCTGGTGTCAGAGTATCGATCACTGTATTGAGGAAAGATATCTTATAGTTTCTCCAACATGACGTTAGTGAACTGAGACATTAAACTTAAGCTTGAATTTATAATTTCACTTTTCAAAATTAGTTAGTTAGTCACCTGTGACATACCTGAATTCCTATTCATGTTATATTGTGAATCCATACACATTTGGCCTTAACTCACTCTGAGTGGTGTATAAATTATGATAAGCATCTTTTTCCACACAGTAATTTCAAACAGGGACATTTATTGCTAATTAAGCCATAGTGGGATAAATAAAGGATTATCGTTTCTTATGACATATTGACGATAATATCAGCTAATCTATACATATCAGTCGGGGAAGCCACACAATATATTGCAATAATACTTTTTTTTTATCCAAACCTGTTTCTGTAATAGTAATTAACACCCATGTGCATGCAAATCATTAGATTTCTGAAGTCTGTGATATTTTATATAGCTTGTAAATGTGCTGAAGCTGTCAGAGAGATATTAGTAATGTAAGCATGTCTTTGTTGGGTCTCTGTCAACACTGATCTGTATGTAAAGATGCTCTCTGTGCATACAAAGAGTGGACAAACAGGAACACCTTACATCATACTGACTGGTGGGTTCACCCTCCATTAGCTCCATCCCTGCCTGTAGCTGTTGAGCAACCAACAAAAAAAAAAAAGAAAAAAGAAAACCTGCATGTGGCTATCTGCTAACTGCTGGCGTGTCTGTTAATGGCTGTGGCAGGAATATAACACGTTAAATAAGCAGTGGCTGATCTGATCTCCCGGCTGAAAGGGGAGCAGCCTGGTGTGGATCGTGTTATGGGTGTGCCGACAGCAGATGTAGACTGTTTATGTCCTCTCACCAGCGCAGCGCCGCTCAAACAGATGTGGAAACTTTCCCACCCGGTTTAAAACCCACTTCTGTCGCACCCAAACAGCCCGTTCCCCTCCTGTAGTGTACCTGCCCGTCCGCCCAGAGGGTTACCTTTGATAACGTTGCTGTAAATCGTGCCCCTGAAGTCCTCTCGGGCTTGCTGGTCGAAGTCCTCGCCGTGGATGATCCGCATTTGTTTGAGGAAAGTCGACTTGCCGCTCTCGCCAGCGCCGAGCAGCAGGATCTTCACCAGCCGCTTCACGTAGGTTTTCTCCCGGGAGAGACATCGGTCGATCTCTTTGGACTTCCTAATCTGTTCGACCTCGCCGTTGTTGAGCAGACAGACGGGTAGACAAACTTTTAACACGGACCTGGTCGGCAGGAAATCCGCCATGTTCGCACAAACTTCATCGATGCTAATTTGATGCGCGTTCGCGGGGCGCAGGCACGGGACCAAGCCCCTTCCCTACACTCAGGAAGTAGTGTCGCTGACTGTTTACCATCAATCTCAAGTGACTTAAGTTGAGCTATTTGAGTGCAGTTGGGTCACACAAACAGAACATTTCGTCTTCAGTCTTAATGTGTCTTGACACACGCACACATTTACCCACACGAAGCTCAAACACCAACAAGTTAGCTAGCTAGAAAATTAACGACGCAATTACACAATTTACAACCAAAAACGCCCAGATTATAAACACTTATAATCAAAGTTAAATCCTCAGTTATGTCACAAACTATCCAAACTATGAGTTATATCTGAATAAACTAAAATAAATCGGAACTTTTGACTGTTAGCCGGTTTGTTGGTGCCATGTCGCCCCCTGCTGGTTCTTTCGGGTCATTGCGTAACACCGTTTCCCTGATAGAGAAAGCCGCGCTCTGATTGGTTGATTCCCCTCTCGCTTTCGTTATGCTGCCTTCAGGGGGAAATGGAAATATGAGGATTCACACTTTAACGCACTTAAAAAGATCAATAAAATGTACATTTACGCGAGAAAGCATCGATACTCTGTGAGCAGACCTTTCTCTGACTCTTTAATGTGCTTATCAGGCGATTGTCATAGAAAAGTTTTCATTTTATTCATGAATAAAATGATTTATTTCCATAATGTTTGACTTTTCTTTATCATTTTATGCTGTTGATGTTGTGCATTTGGGTGATTGTTTTTTATTACATACCCGCATAATCAAAAAACGAATTAAATGTCGACCTTCACTTGAATGCAAAAAATAAAAATAAAAATAGAAATGGGAATGTAACTGCATTTTCCCGAATTCCAACCCTCTACCTAACAGCTTACGGGCAAACACGTGAAGGCAGCACCGGTGTCTATCACTGCACTTCCCTTCTCGCATCCACACACGACACACAGCGGCTCACAGGCGACAGGACCGTCGGATGTGAGTGTTTGTGAGAGAGGGTGAAAAGCATCATGACCATCAGAAACACTCTCCGGGATCATGGGCAGAGGTATCGACCACGGATGGCCTGTCTCAAGAAGGTAGGATATCCTTTTACATCAGACCTGATGACCACAGGCTCCCAGACTGTACCTGCAGACGCACCTATAGATAGATCACTTACAGGAATCCTCTAATGCAATGCTCCAGCTGTAGTGGTCTGTTGTTACCTAACAAACCCTGGTTCTGTTAACATTTGCTCTCATGAACAGTTGCAGAAGAATCCTGATTTCATGATGGTTCTATCGACATTTTTTTGGAAAGCAGCAAAGCTCAGAGGTGCCATTTGGTGTCCAGGAAATGCAACAAGCAGACAAAATGTGCCATGTTTTTAATTATGCATGCAAATCTGAATTTATAGGCACCTAATTGATTAGAATTTGGAGGGAAAAACAACATTTCATAAGAGCCAAGCCATTAGAAATACATATAACAGAATGACAAGATGTCAAAATAACAAAAGAAATGTCATGTCTGTCTGTCCGTCACCCTAAATGTTAGACTGTGTTTTGTTGCAACCTTTCCACAGTGATAAGGTCATTCAGTTTAATAAGCATTAAGCCTGGATCAGTATCAGCACCTCCATCTACACCAACCAGCAGCCGGAGGGAAGTTAATCCAGGCGCTGTGCATTGATGAGGCTCAATTCATCCCCTCACATTTAAGATTCATTCGCTCCTGGAGTGTCAGGAGGTGGACATTCATCGCAGTGACTGAGTTTAAGGCGTCAGAAAAAAAAAAATGTCCAGGAAATAATTAAGACAAAAGCTCATTTTCAGAGTGCTGACGAGGTTCCGCTCTCCAGGGGAATGCTCACCATTCAGGAGAACTTTGTGTTTTGGGCCATGAAAGCCCACTTTGGTCTGAGCCTGGAGCTCAGAGCCTCTCCAGGATGACTTCAAAGCACAAAGCCACTTCAAACAGGCCCTGGAGTCAGACACACACACACACACGCACACACACACACAAACTGAATTAATGCACCGAATGAATTCTTCCTCTCCGGCACACACCTGAGCTGTGGATCAGATACGATAAATAAGAAGCTGTTTAGAAGGACAGTGACTCACTGCAGACCTCCCACACAAACCAGACAAAAGCCTCGACATCAGGGCAGGAAAACAACCTCTCATCTCACCTCTCGACATGTTTAAATGCAGCGTTAAGGATCATTGAGTTGTAGGTTTTGGACTCAGTAATGTTGAGAGAGGCACTAAATGCATCTTTCTAATTCGCATCAGAGTTAAGGCTGCAACTAACGATTATTTCATGGTTATTTGATTAATTGTTTAGTTTATAAAATGTAAAAATATTGTGGAAAATGCTCACCACAATATTCCTAAAGTCCAATGTGACGTCTTCAAATCTCTTCTTTTGTCAAACCATCAATCTTAAAACCAAAGACTCTTTATTTACTGTCAGGAATTACAAAAAAAAAGCCAGCGAAGCATTTCATTTAAACTTTTAACTAAAAATGAAAATGTCATTATAACTCACCCTCATATTGATTGAAAGTCATTTCTTTTTTCCTCCTAAACAGCTGAAGTAGCTGGAGACGTGTTTACATAACAAGTAACTCCATACAGCTCGTCTGATGATCCGAGTCTCCAGATCCTCCGAGCTGATTTGAAAATACATTATTTACACCCTGATGGCAGTCAAGCTTGTGAAACCCACTTTAGTCGGGGAGCAAGTAAGCAAACGCTTGTAGCTCAGCAGCAACAGTTTAGATTTCTACTTGAAAAATGACTAAAACAATAAATCAACCAAAGACTCACTCCTTCACTGTCATGAATGATAAAGAGAAGCAGTAAATTCTTACATTTAATGTGTCATTTTTTTCACTCAAACAATACCTGAAATGATTAATTGATCATAAAAATTAATTGTTGCAGGTCTAATTAAAGACAATTTTATCTGAAAAAGATGAGATTTCAGTCACAAATCCATTTAAATCCTATTAAATCCATAAATCACAATAGTTTCTGCCGTTTCCCCCCCCAACAGCTTGTTGTCGGATCAGTCCATCGCCATGGTGACCTCTGCACCCCCCCACACACACACTCTTCACAATCAGTTGTCGTGGAAACCGTCTCACCGCTCATCATGTCTCTCTGCAGGCGGAGAAGCTGATGCTGGAGATGCAGGACCCCAAAACAGGAGTGAAGTCACAGCCTCAGAGACTGGTCATCACAACAATACCACACGCCATTACAGGTGACACACACACACACACACACACACACACACACACACACACACACACACACACATTCGGCAGCTGGTTGAGTGATTGTGCCTGCATAGTCTCACTGGAGGATACCAGAGCTACAGATTTAATCTCCATGACAACCCCTGCGGTCTCGGAGTCAGAGAGAGAGAAAGTAGGAGGTGAAGGAGGAGGAGGAGGAAGAGGAGGAGGAGGAGGAAGAGGATGAGGAGGAGGAAGAGGAGGAGGAGGAAGAGGAAGAGGATGAGGAGGAGGAAGAGGAGGAGGAGGAGGAGGAAGAGGAGGAGGATGACTGAGCGGGCGACAGGAAAAGGAAAGAACAAGTAGCAGAGACTGAAACAAGGGAGACACCAGAGCGAAACGGCGAGCAGGTGGAGGAGGAGGAGAGGAAACCCAGACCGCTACGTCAGCTGTAGCTTTGAATTCAGGCAGATTCTAACAGCTGAGACGGCTTCTGTCCTCTCCTTTCCTTTCCTCTCCTCTCTTTCCTTTCCTCTCCTCTCCTCTCCTCTCCTCTCCTTTCCTCTCCTCTCCTCTCCTCTCCTCTCCTCTCCTCTCCTCTCCTCTCCTCTCCTTTCCTCTCCTCTCCTCTCCTCTCCTCTCCTTTCCTCTCCTCTCCTCTCCTCTCCCCCCCTTCTCTCCCTCCTCCTGTCTCCCCCCATTAGCTGTAAGGTCTTACAGCCTGGTGGTGGATCACAGAGGGGTCTTGGCATTTAGAGGCGAACACCCACCTACACTTATTTACTCTTTGTGGTTTCCTGTCAGAGCTGCTTTTGTAACTGCTGACATTTTGTTGCCGTCTCTTCTCCTCAGGTGAGGACATCATCACCTGGTTAGCGGACAGATTCCAAGTGGACGCACAAGGTTTGTTAAAAATCAAATCAGCTCAGTCTGAAGTGGACGTCAGCAGAAAGTTTAAACCTCGTGCTCGTCTCTCTGTTTGCTTGTTGTCTGCAGAGGCGAGAAGCTTCGGCTCCACGCTGGTGGCGTTAGGATACATCTACCCGCTACGAGACCACAAGCGCCTGGTGATCAAACCGGATGCATCCCTCTATCGTTTCCAGGTAAACATGGCACAGTTCAAGAAGTCTCAGGACAGTTTTTAACCACTGGTAGGACGACAGAGTTTTGCTGTTTGGTGGCGTTGACGCACTAAAACATGGAGGAATACGCCGAGACAAGATTCAAGACGTCTCCTAAATCTCACAGATTATTAACAGGCTGTATTAAAGCTGCTGTAAGAGATTTAGTTTACTTCCTGTCCAGCCCCCTCCCTCCTCTCTTTGTCTCTTTCTTCATCTTAAAGGGTTTTCCTTCGCTCAGCATGTTTGGTAGCATCATAATGTTTTTTTGTTTTTTTTCTCCAGTGCATCTGTCAGCCGGGCTGTACTCGGTTTGACCCGGTTTCAGTTTTGCTTTCCCAGCAGAACTGGGCCGCCTGCTTAAAGGTCCCCACAGTACCATCAAAGAGTCACCGCTCAACGTGTTTAATTTCCTGTAATTTCGTTTGAAGTTCGTCACAATAAGATGATGAAACAGTAAAACACAGCAGATGTTTGAAAGAACAAACAGGACGAGAGAAATTAAAGAGATTCAGTTACAAAATCCAAACGTACTGACAGCTGAACACACTTTTAAAAACCTCCTTCTCCCAAGTTTCCTGCACAGACGTGAGTTCAGTGTAGGTTTCCGGGGTCAGATGGTGCTTGATGCTATGTGAGAGTCGATCAAAGCTGAATGTTGATAAGAAACTTAAACGTTAACTCAAATTCACAGAAGTCGCACAAACAAGCTCAGCGATCGAGGCAGCAGCAGACCGACTCTGATGTTTTAGAGGTAAAATTGCTGTTTTTGTCGATGGAGTCTGGTGGCTTTGCAGAGATAAAACAGCTTCGGTTCCAGTTAAACAGTGAAGATATAGCAAACACTTAAACTGATATAGATTTTTTTAAGGTGGGTCTGTTTTCTTGTTTGCTGAAACACATTTTGCTGCTGACCCCGTCTACAGAAGCAGCATTCATTGTTGTGCTGATCGGTTTTGATCAGTGGACTGATCCTGAAGTCCATAAGATGTCAATAAATAATGAAAAATGCCCATCACAGCTCCACAGCGCCGTTCATGATGTTTTAAAACAAAGCTGAAACCAGATAAAATCGATTAGATGGAGCGTTCGTACAGAGAGTCTGGTGGTTTGTTAATAAGAAAGAGAACAAATTTGGAGCTTCATAGACTTAATGTGCAACTTCCTGTAAGAAAGTTTCCCATTAGAGGACAAAAAAAGCAGCAGGAAGGAGACAATTTTGTGGTTTTAAAACCTCAAACTGCTCTGGTTTTGGTTTCCTGTGCAAAAATAATCTAGCTTGATATCCTGTCTGCAACTAACAGATCCAGCTCACCATAATGTTTCTGTCTTCATGTTACTTCTGTTTTTTGTCCTTCTCCAGACGCCATATTTCTGGCCCACGCAGCAGTGGCCCGTCGAGGATACAGATTACGGTGAGTGTGACTTTACTTTTCTTTCACACATTTTGTTGCACGTCTCCCTCTGTTAACACTCGCCTTCGTGTCATTATTGCAGCAATCTATCTGGCGAAAAGAAACATACGCAAGAAAGGAATCCTGGAGCTGCATGAGCAGGTGAGAACGAGACCCGCGAGTGATTCATGTTTTTTTTTTGGTTTTTTTTCCCTCGCTGGCATTTGCTGAGGTGTTATTTCATGTCCACAGGAGCAGTATAACCGCCTGCACAAGTGGATGAATCATAAATGGGATTTCATTGTGATGCAGGCTAAAGAGCAGTACAGGTAGGCGTGTGAGGGAAACTCAGAGAGACGCGGCTCCATTTTAAGATCGAGGAGGTGTTACGTTTTTTTTTGTGTGTGTTTGTTTGTAGAGCGGCGAAGGAGAGGAAGAAGCCAGACCGTGTGGTGTTTGAGTGCCAGGAGAGAGCCTACTGGGTGGTTCACAGACCTCCGGTGAGAACACACACACACACACACACACACACACACACACACACACAGATAGCTATCGGGCTGCAGCCTCTTGGAGATACGAGTGGGTTTCCAGCACACAGCGAGGTCTGAAAATAAATTGCACTCCACCTCTTTACTTCCCAGGGTATCTAATTATCTCCACCCGTGATGCCTCATTACCATTACATGTCCAGTCAGAGGAAAAAGGGCACATCTGATTAATATTTCACACTGCGCAGGAGAATGTACTGCCGTGATTTGCACCTTGTTGTGTTTGTGAGACCCTCCGGGGTCCCTGAACGCCTCAAGTTCACCATGTGTCACTTGTGTTTTTTGGGGTAATTTGATTAAATTTAAAACGAGGAACGATATGAAACAATTTAATACTGATGACCTAGTTAAGCAAACAAGACCATCAATAAGAGGATTTGTTTTTTCATATATAGTTTTTCTTTTTCTTGAAATTAAAATACCCCCTAAAATCACAAATTGACCATATTCCCTCTTTCTGAAGGCAAGGCGTTAAATAAATATATATTTTTTTACATATATTATTAAATACAAACACTCCAGTCAGTCAGCAGACAAACAGTTGCTGCTGCTGCTGTGTTATTATTAATCACACTACTTTGCTCGGCATGAATCAGAATCAGAATCAGAAAAAGCTTTATTGCCAAGTATGATTTTACACATACAAGGAATTTGTTGTGGTGATGTTGGTGCATGCATCAAATAACTATTAAGTGAAAATATAACAAATTAACAATATAAACTATTTAAAGAATAGAAAATATAACAAATTAACAATATAAACTATTTTAAAAAGTAGAAAATATAACTATACAATATAAATATATATACACATGACCCGCCCCACTCAAAAAATATTATATTAATATGTCTTTTGAAAATTAAATGATGTAAAGATATTCTACCAGGACTTCCAAATAAAAGTATGAACCTGAAAATTAGCTTAACATGAACTCTTTAAGTCTCTAAATCAAACCTACACAGCTGTACTGCAGCTAGCAAACATTAGCCACCCTAAGCTAACTGGTTTTACCAGACCAACTAATGCTGCAGCAGCAAAACCGCTAGACTGTTTCGTATCAGTAAGGAGTTTAACTTTTCATCTGCAAGAGGAAGATTGTGTTATTTCTTCTTTTAGAAGTTCCATAGTGCTTAGAGAGTCAGAGGAACAAGGCGAAACAGATTCAAGGCTAGTTTTTGCTCTGTAGCGGGTCAATCCAGCAACAGTTGTGTGTCATTCTTCCTCTCCTGAGCTAGGAACGTGCTGTAAGTCTTGATGCTAAGCTAGGCTAACACCTAGAAGCTCTTTCTCTACAATAAGCATACAGACATAAGGGGGTATTGATCTGCTTATTCAACTCTTATCAAGAAAGCAAATAAGCATATTTTCAGTGTTTCAGTGTTTCTCTTCCTTTTCCACAGAAAATGTTCACACTTCTTCTTAATTATCACTGTTTATAGCTTTAGTTGCTGAGGGTAAGAGGGAGCAAAGCACAGATGCTGTTTGCATCTGAACACAATAAAATCAGATTTATGTTTCCACACACAGACTCCCAGAAGTCAGTCGGCTCTACATCCGAGATAATATCACAAATCAGAGACACGCTTATCCCGCGTTCTTGTAAATCTGCTTTCAAGTTTATTCGTCTTTTAAAGCCTCTGCAGGGAAACGAATCACTCTGATTCGTATTCGTAATGTTCATCAGTGAATTCACAGCTCAACATGACCGGCGCCCGGCCCGCTGTCGCCTCAGATGGCCGAGAGGAAAGTGTGACACATCATCTGCCTACGATTAGCATCAGAAAACAGCCGTCTCATTAATAAGTCATTTGGTAAACACACATTGTTTTTGTCGTGTGTGTGTGTGTGTGTGTGTGTGTGTGTGTGTGTGTGTGTAGCCGGGGACGGTCAGCGCCATGGACTACGGGCTGGATCGACGGATAGATCCGAACACAGAGGAGGTAACAGGTGAGTCGGCTCGTGACCTGAGGGAACGTAATTCCTGTCAGTCAGATTATATTCAATAAGAGGCTTTCATGCATGAATGCAGGTGCAACGTATCGTCTCTGTCCTCTCCCTGCCTGCTGTCTCATTTATCTTTTATATCTTTTTACTACAATTAATCTCCTCTCCTCTTCTTCTCTTCTCTTCTGCAGGCCTTTCCCACGGCTCTCTTTTTGTATTCTGACTTTTTAAACCAGGATGTAAATAACAAAACTCTGCTCCACAAAAAGACAAAACACACAAACACACACATCAGATTCTGTGATGACGCCTGTAATGCAGCGTTTAATATATTTTCCCTCTGCAGGTGAAAACACCCGACTACTACGAGAGAATCGTGAGTGAGATTTCTTTCTTTTAACACCTCAGCAGCGATCAACAGACGCAGATCTGTTTTTTTTTTTTATAGCTGTCGTCTCTCCTCCGCTTCCTGTAGATGATCTTCACCCAGCAGTCCATCATGAGGCCCAGGGTGAAGTCGTCCGTGTCCATTGGCGCGTAAGCTGAGACCGGTTCAGTCATCTAGTGAAGCTCTGAAAGTGAAATCTCCGGTGCTGAATGAGCTGCTGTTAAACTCTTTCTCCCCTGTGTTGGTGCAGTTTGGTGAAGTACTGCGCCACCTACAGAAGCCACGATCCTTTCCTCTCCAAGTGTCTTCCCAGCAACCCCTGGCTCACCGACGACGTCACATACTGGACGTTAAACATGCCCAAGTGAGTCATCAGAGGACGACGTGTGATTTATAGTGTTTACATTGAGATGTAACTGAATCTTGAGTGTGTGTTTGTGTGTGACAGTGTGGAAATCCCGACTAAGATGCGAGTGGAGAGGTGGACGTTCAGCTTCGGAGAGCTGCTGTCGGACCCCCGAGGACGAAACGACTTCAGACTCTTCCTGAAGAAAGAATTCAGCGGTACTTTAACAAAGTCACGTCTAAAAACAAAAGATTCTCCATTTTTTTGGTGTTATTCTGATCTGTTGTTATATATATTTTGTTCACAACCGTCTCAGGTGAGAACTTGGCGTTCTGGGAGAGTTGCGAGGATCTGAAGTGGGGCACTGCGGCGACGATGAGAGAGAAAGCCGAGCAGATCTACAAGTAACGTCTTGATTTATTTTCTCCTCGAACAAAATATCGTCTCGGTTTTCTCTGATGAACGTTGACAGCAGCAGAAATAATACGATGGTTAACGACCTCTTTCTGTAATCAGGAAATTCTCTTCAGTTTCTTCAGTGTATTTTTCTCTACAGTTCTTCAACAATTAATTGACTAAACAATTAATTATTTATACGTTAAATTGCTGCAAATGAATTCATAATGAGGTGATCGCTGGCTGCAGCCGGTGGAGGAAATCACTCAGCCTCATACTGATCAGAGTTTAAATCAAGATTTTGTCCACGAAGACGTGAAGATCCTCAAAGTGTTTTCGTCTCTCAGGACGTTTCTGGCTCGTGGAGCGCCGCGGTGGATCAACATCGACGGAAAGACGATGGAAGTCACGGTGAAAGGCCTGAAACACCCTCACAGATACGTCCTGGACGCAGCTCAGACTCACATCTACATGCTCATGAAGAAGGTCAGTAAACGCACCGTGAACACAGGCGGTGTTGTATTATTATTACATCATATTTTCCCCCCACGAGCTCGAACTCAATCACGATGAGCGCGTCGTGTTTTTCAGGACTCGTACGGCCGCTACATGAAGTCTCCGGTGTTTAAGGACACGCAGTCGAAGGCCATCTCGCCTGATGAACACAAGTTCAGGTACACGTGATTTAATTCAGATGTTAGTTTAGATTTATTTCAAGACATTTTGTCAGATGATGTTGAGCTTGAATCAGGAGGACGGCGGCTGATATTGGCGTCACTGCAGCATCCATCATCTCCAGAACTTTTCTCTTCATCTTTCTTCATTATTCTTATTGCTTCTTGGTTTCCCAGTGATTCCCAGTTGGAGCAGAACGCGAAGAAACGGCGGCCCAGTCTGAGCCCCATCGTCCTCCGGCAGCAGGAGCAGGAGCAGAAGGCCAAGATGGCCGCCAATGTTGACATCACGCAGGTCATGACCAAACTCAGCAAGCAGGGCAGGGAGGGCGGCAAGACCTGAACACACACGGGACGAGTTTTATCTCCTCGTTTGTCAGGATCAGGATCTTTTTATCTTATTCAATTATTTATCTGAAACATTTAAATAGAAAATGTATTTTAATTTAAGTTTAAAGGTGCTATAATTAATATCTTAATAACAGCGAAGGATCAAATGATGTTTAATGTGAAAAGAAAGAAAACTTTATCCCCACGGCAGCTTTCTTTGTTAGCTTTATAGCAACTTTAGGCTCATTGTTTAGGATTTACAGCCGACAGCTTCTCTTGTATCGTACGTCAGCTGCTCAGCACCGACCGGGGGAACAAAGTGGATCATGTAGCCGCTAAAGATGAATATATTTCTGTATATGGAAGGAGAGCGAGCGATGAACTCTGTATATCTGTTATCATCTGTTGTTTCTGTCATGTTTCTGGTCCATCTTCACTCACTCACTGTATGTCTATGTTCATATCAGTATCATTGAACCACTGTATGTTTCCTCTGTCATCAGTCATGAGCTAATAAATCCCCCACAAACCACCTCACATCCATGTGTTTGTCTTGAGTTGTCGTTCATTCACTGTTTTCATCTCTTCGTGTTGTCGTTCGTCTGGAAAACTGTTGACCAGAAAAAAGCTGAATATCCTGGAAAATCTTGTGTTGTCCTGGAACATTATTTAAACTGTGGTATACGTAGTTTACTGTATATTATTAGAAGTGTTATGCAGTGTTATTCTGAGCTCATGAAACGTTTCAGACACACGCTGCTCTTACAGGACAGGGATGAATACTGATGATATTTGGTTAAAGGAGGTAACATGTTATATTAAGGTTCATTGCTCTCTTACATTCGGCTTCATTCTGCCTGTGTTGTCTTGTTGATTGTTATTTATGGAGGAAATGATCTGCTGATCATCTTCCAACACACTTTTGGAGTGAAGCCTTTCTCTCTTTGTGCTCTTCGACCTCACAGCTGTGCCGCTTCACCACGCCTGTCCCTCACCTCGCCGTCTACTCTGGCATCTCTGACTTCCCCTCTGCCAACGCCTCCCCCTCGCTGCCCTTCCTGGCCCAAACCCCGGCCTGCCCGTCCCCCATCAGCGTGGCGTTGGACAGCACGTCGGCCTCTGAGCGGCGGGTGGAGGCCAGTGAAGGAGAAGGAGAGGGGAACCCCGCGGCTCCGGCAGCCGTCGGTGGGAACGCGTCCAAGTCCCGCATGGCTCTGTCCCTGCGCCGCCTGCTGAAGCGTGGCTGCACTCCCACCACCATGTTCGCCAGCTTGTCGCCCAAGTGCCACTCAGCTGCTGGGACGAGTAGCCGCATCCAGCCCATCAGTCCGGATCAGCCCAGTCAGGCTCCACCGAGACGGATCGCCAAGTGAGTAGAAAACAAAGAGCAGAAACTTTCAGAGGATCAGTCGTGTGTCTCACCACGTTCTCTCTGTCCAGTTTTTTCCAGATTAAAGTTGATATTCCTCCAGAGTGCCGTATCTACCCCATAGAGTCCGAGGATGAGGACGAGGAGACCAGGGCCGCCTCTCGGGGAGGAGTGGGAGCCAAAGAGATCATCTGCCCCTGGGAGAGCCTCAGTCCACAGAACGGGACCGGATAATAGACCGCAGTCACACGACAGGTTTCTACATCTGAGCAGGCAGATTTCTGCCTCTTCTGCAGAGAGGAAAAGATCTCACAGAGGTCAAATCTCTCACCAACTACAAGACCAAACACAATCAGGACTGTGACACCAAACAGTCCTGCTGGGGCGAATCTACAGATGCTGCTGGTCTCCAGCAGACTGAGCATCCATGTAGTGTCTCAAAGTTTTAACTTCTCATACGACCCAGTTTCACGCCTGCTGCAGTGTAATCCTCTCCTCCACCGTCCACACTCAGTGCTTTACTCGCTATCGCCGTTTCTCCAAAATATGTCTGAATACACGTGTTGTTCACAGCTGTTTGCCTTCGCGACCAGACGGGATCACAGAGCTCCTGAGGTCATGAGTCCTTGTTCTTATAATTCAACATTTCGTTTATTCATTTACCTAGTAAAAATATTAGAAATTTAGAAAAAAAACAGATTTCACTCCCAGGTCGTCAGATATCAGATGTTTTGTGATGTTCCTGAGCATCTGAATGAAAGTGTTTCTAACACGTGGTTAACTTCTGTGGTTTGGTTCAGTTTGGGTGTCAAAAAACATCAAGAGTTTGAGTTTAAAAAGAAGTTAACTTGTGTTTGAACATTGTGGAAACATTTGGGATGATATAAGTAAACAACTCAACATAATAACAGTTATATTGACGTTTTCAGAGATTTAATGCAGAATTCTTACATATTATATCTTTGAAATGAGTCGACGTTGTTAGGACACTAACAACGGTCTCGGGGATAAATTCTGTTTCTTACTGATTGACTTTTATTTTCTTCACACTAACTCTCCTGACTTGTTCTCTGGACTCGGGAGGCTGGAGGAGATTCTTTGAATGTCGCGTCTAACAAAACCGTCCTGATGACTTGATGTTTGTGGCTCTGAAGCTGAGATGCACAGACGCTGTATTCAGAGATATTTTGAAGTATTTGATAGTTAATTCAACATGTTCTTTTGGTGGATTATTCCTTTAACTTCAGCCTTATCGACACCGACCCTGACTGATGTGAGCACCAGCCGAGCGGAGTGAACAGGGCATCCCGACCTGAGCTGTAGCTTTCACATGTGAAACCTCATTCGTATCTATACACGAGCAGCAGCCTTAACGCCGACACGTCAGATACTTTGTGTTTGTTTCCACCCAGCAGGCGTGTGCACAGACATCGTCCGGAGCTGCAGAGGAAAGAAAACCATTACAAACAAACCTCACAATCATTCAGAAAACTAAAAGTTTACATCCTGTACAGAGAGACAAACCAAAGCAGACGGACTTCCTGTGCACACGCCTGCTGTCAGTATAGATAATGTATTTATATCTTTATTGATTCTGAAGTGTTCTTGTGCTGCTAAATAGACGTAGAAGCCTCATCCCTGATTTACTGACCTCCTCATCCATGAAGCGACAGACTGGATGCAGTTCAGGTGAGATGAGAGCACATGAACAGTTTGCCTGCGTGTTGCTGTTTTGCCGATCGAGGGTCAGAAACAGTTTCGTACGCTCTCGTGTAGCGGTCGTACGCCGAACTCCAACCCAGAGACAGCGGCGTTGATGTTTTCTCCCTCACGCGTCTCTCCGTGAGCTGAGGGGAAGTACAATGTGAATTAACTGTCTGAATGTATAATCTCTACCATGTTTACAGATGCAAGAATGTGAAAAATATACCTTAAAATTTGTCGTATTTGATTTGTACATTCCATAGCTTTTGTCAAGTGCCTCAATAAATGACCGTCTGAACGACCAGAGTCTTCGATCGACGTACGGACGAGATGCAGATGCATGACGACTCACCCGCATTACAGAAACATATATATAGATTTTGAATATCTTATTTATTGATTTAAGATGATTATCAAACAGAAATGTTGTCCCTCTCTTCGCTCCCCCTCCTCCAAAAACAGGGTAGAAAAATAGACAAACATCATCTGAAGATTTTATGACATTGTGTTTGAAAAGTATAAACTAATAAATGTTTATCTGTAGGTAGAAGACATGGAGGTGTCATGAAGGTATCTCAAAACTGTGATGTCATCAAGGAAGGGCCGCCATCATATAACATTTTCTCCACATGTATAAAATACTTGAGTCAGACTTCAGAACATGAGGATATCTCTTTGTTCTGGACCTTGAGGATGATTTCCTGGATTGATAAAACCTTCCGGTGACTTCGATTCTCCAGCTGCCGAGAACAGATGATGTCCATGAACGTATTTTTATCCCACACGTGCAGATACAGGTAGGTTTGGATACAGGTAGGTTATGATCTGTCTGCAGCCTGTAAACGATCCACAGCAACAAGGACACTTTGGAAAGACGTGTTGTGGTTGAAGATGGAGGCAGAATTCTGCAAAGTCTGAACCAGAACAACCAAACTGGCTAAATCACAACATATAACTTGTGGTAGATCAATATTTGTTTTGTAGGCGAGTGACAGAGAGACGGCAGGATGGATCGTGATGAGGTCACATATTTATATCTGATCGGACCCGAGCACAGGTGTTAATACAAACCATATAAAAACAGCCACCTGTTCATTTGCTGCTCCAGGTGATTTATAATCATCAGAGGAATCAGAGGCTGTTTCATGAACACTAAAACGTTCCTCGTGGTCACTTTAACGTCAGTCTTCTCTTTCTATTGCAAACAAAATGTTCTGTACCCTATTTCTTAACATTTATAGATTTAGACTTTATGTACATACCTTAGTAGGTTTTTCAGGTATTTATATTTCTTGTCCTTTTCTACATTTTAACTTTCTCCTCGTCACATTTTCAAAACAGCCTCGTTAGTTCATCAACTGATAACCAACCTGGAGGACCGACCTGATGTTCAGTAAGCGGTGATGACTGTGATTGACCACTGGGGGGCGATACAGCAAAGGCAATCCGATCGAGAAGTTAGTGACATGATGTAACAGAAGCTGGTGGATGTAAATCAAACATCTGGATGTAGTTTATCTCCAACATCAGGAATACTGACAGAAACAACATGACTTTACCTTTTATTACGAATGTTTCATATATTTTTCCTCATTATTATTTTGATTGTGTGAAACATCAGAAACAGAGGCTGTTGAAGCAGCGTCGAGTGATTTCTCTAAAGCTCCCCTGGTATCTAATTTCCCACACAAATCCTAAATAAGGTCAAGTTATCTGGAATAAACAGGATCGTTTCCGTACGGACGGCAGTGTTCGTGTGTGCACAACAACAACAACAACAAGCGTGTGCGTTCTCAGTCAACATCGAGCAAACACGCCGATCATCGAGGTTACTGAACTACAGGCCGGAGCGCCGCTTTGATCCGAGCGCGCGTGTTTGTCGGCGTCTCGGAACAGAACGGTCCGATCTCCGTCTCACAATACTCACACAGGGACGTCCACGCGCAGAGCAGTCATACATTAGCTTAGCAAGGAGGCGGGAAATTTATGCAACACATTTAACATTCATCCGAGGTGTGCATATATTAAAATACATTTGTGTGGAAGCATCTTTTAATGAAACCTCTTGGTGTTTGCTGTTACACCTGACTGAGTCGCTCCAAAGTCGTATCGTTGCTTTAATGTCGTGTGTGTTTTCCTTTTTTTTCAGGATCAGCGTTTCTTTCCCGTCACAACTCCTCAGCATGAGAACATTTCTCTCCCGTTATCTGTCGTCTGCCTTCGACTCTTTGATTTTCCAGTTATCTGTGGAAGGAATTATTAGAGAGCAGCAGGAAAAAAGGGAACAAATCAGCGTTTTATACAGCAGGAAATTGCAGCCGCAACTTAAAAATATCTGATTCTTTACACAGTATTTGACCTCAATTGCTGCTTTGACACAAAAAAGTGTGAAATATGTTTCAAATCCCTCTGATATTCTGTTAAAGGGACAGTTCAACATTTTGGAAAATACATTTGTTAACCCTCTTGTTGAGTATGAAATAAGGAGATCGACACCACACTTGTGTCTTCGTGTTAATAATCTGATAGTGTGGAGGCAGTTAGCTTAGCATAAACACTGGGAGCAGGGGGAAACTGCTAGCCTTGTCTAAAAGCATCCTCAAAGCTCCTTAATTAACGACACAAACACGAATGTGAAGGCAACACACTACGAGTATGACCTCGACCAATCACCGCTCACGACCCTCTCAAGCTCATAGGTCATCGGGGGAGGAGTTACAGGAAACTGTCAGTCATGGATAAAGAAGCTAGCATAGCTAACTGTCCGCTATTTCACGTCAACATTTTTCTTTTTCCGGCTCGGTCATGGTCGTCCCTGGAAGGTACGTGTTCTTCTTCACTATCCCACCTTCTTCTTCTTCCTCGCCATGTTTACATACACGCATCAGAGCACTCTGTCATCCTATTGGTCATCGTCAAGGAAACACGTGGTAGGAGGTGTCAAACTGGGCAGGAAGTGTCGCGGAGCGTCTCAGATGCAACATGGCCGTTCTTCAGTTGTGTTAAACCACACGTCTGTTAGTTGTTGAGGTTTCCTGCTGCGCCGGATGTGTTAGCTCAGCCAGAGAGAGCTACATCATCATCCTGTTGGAGTTTTGTTGTAGCCGAGCTGATTAAAACTCAACATTTACTCATATTTCTGCTCTCGTTTGCTCCTGAGAAACATATCTGACTCCTCAGATTGCAGGCGCGCAACGTATTTGCTAAACTGGAGCAAATGTTGATCTACTTCCTGTTTGCCTGAGTAGAACGGATCAGAACAAACAGGAAAACAAAGCAAAGCACGGTCTCATGCCAACACACACACACACACACACACAGCCGTAAACATGTGTCGGCCGCTGTGTGTGACCTCACCGTGACATGATGAATGACCAAATCAGACGCGTAATGAAACGCCGCACATTCGCCTGCTGCTGCTTCTCCATGTATGCATGTGTGTGTGTGTGTGTGTGTGTGTGTGTGTGTGTGTGTGTGTGTGTGTGTGTGTGTGTGCCCAGGACCTCAATCAGAATCACAGGTGACCCGGTGTCTCGCTGGGCCTCCTCCGTTTGACAAGAGCAGATAATTACCAGCGACCCCCCACCTCGTAAAATCAACCAAGGAGAGGAAGCGACGAGTAAAAACTTCGAAGCTTCAGATAAATTCAGGCTCTTCTTCTCTTCGCACCTCCTCAGTTTTCTTCCTCTCTGTTAACCTTTAACCTCAACACACCTTCTTGACCTTTAATTTCTCTCCCCGTCTCACGTACCTGGAGGACTCTGGACATTATTATCATGATCAGTAAACCTGTCAGCGTCCTGATGAGAAACACACACAACAGTATCGCTCTCGATCAGGGAGGTTTATTGAGTCTTGAGTTCACACAAATATAAAGTTTTATGTCTTTTAATTGACCAGTGACACACACTCATGCATTTATAGTCTCAGCAAGTGTGTCAGGTGACAGGTGGGGCTGAAACGACCTGAGGAGTTTAAATAAATATTAAGTGCTGTCTCTTAAAAGCAAGCTGTTTTATTGAAACACGGTTCTGGAAATGTGACGGAAAACACGGAGCAGTAGAAGTTAAAATGGAGGAACGAAACACTCAGCACGTTGATATGACCAAAATAATCTGATCTGACGTCTTTACGTGCACTTTATCACATCCGCTCGCGTTGTTACAACATCCGGTTTCTTTATGTTTACGTAAATGTTACGATAAAGCGTATCACTGTTTACATGACCACTCCAATAATCTGATAACTCCATAAATCAGATAAAGATCAGTTTATTAGTGTTCATGTAAACGTGCTCGATGTTTCTGTGGTTACTTTCTACATATTTACTTCAGTCGCTCTTCAAAACTAGACGACAGAGAAGATGACCGGTTGCTTTTCTTAACGCGACAAAGGTAAACGTTGCGACGGGTGCTCGGAGAAAAGACGAGAAACAGATGATCACAAAAAAAGATATTATTAAAAACAACAACATGTTTCGACCGTTAGGTCTCATCAGGCTCTGAACAAACAACATCATGTAGTGTACAGAAACCAGTAGGAGGCGTTCACGTGACCCAGATAGTGACGAAAACCTCCCTCTGGTCGACTTTTCGTCTCCTGTCCGCCTCCTCTGCAGGTTTGATGGGCTCCATGTCCTGGACATGCAGCACAGAATCGTTAGCAACCGGCCGACTGAACCGTGTTTAATTAAATAGTCATTTAGTCGTTTCAGTCAATAGTTTTCCATCAAGAAATACAAAGCGATGCTTCATAATTCTTCATAAATGCTCCTGAAGTTATCGAGCAGGAGCCCCGGAGAGGCCTCCCGTCACGGAGCACGTCAGCAGCGTGGTAATGTAAGCATTTATGCATAAGACGAGTGAATTTGACACGCTCGCCACACTTTTTTTCCATTTCCTCCTGCTTTAGCCTTTAGCCCGCTGATATGCTCTTGACCCCCTTTATATCCGTCCTCCCGTCCTGCGGATCCCAGAGGACTTCCATCATTCTAGCATCAGAGAGACGGAGACGTCTGTCCGGTGGAGGTTTTACTCAAGGGCATCCTACAATTCCTGCAAGACGCCAGACGAGTTACTGAGCCAGAAACCCAGAGAGGTTTCTCTGTGTCACTGAGCACCACAGGAGCCTGATTATATAAAACCTGTACGACTGTTTCTGCCATATTCATATGAAAATGATCAAATTTAAACGTTTTCGGCAGCGGCTATATTTGTTTTATAAATACGTGATTTGAAAACAAAATACCAAAGATCAAGAATACGTATTAGAAGCCAAGAAACCAACAATAACTAACTTAAGTTTATAACTTCTGGTGCAGATCCAGGATTTGTTTCTTCTCAGCATCTAAACATTGTGCAATTTCAAGAGGATCAAACATGTGGCGAGTTTAAATCCTGGTTAAGCAGTTATTGTTGGTGGCTATCTGTCTTTATATCGGATGAGGATTGACTGGCGGAGGTATGCACTCTACTGAGTCCCATCTGGCTCAGTTAACACCCAGTAAATGCACACAAAGAGAGACAGCGTGTCTATCCAAATATCTCCTTGTTTTCTTGTATAAACCGTGATCATTTGGACAATATGTAATTTAGTTTTGTCAATAACGGAGCCGGAACAATCGTGCTAATAAAGGTTATTTGAACTTGAATCGTGGGCGAGCGACGGGCGAGACGGCGCGGCCACGAACAGCCGGGATGTCGGGAGGATTTCAGACGGAATAAACCTGTGAAGTCTCCGTCAGCTGAGCCTCGGGGCCAAGTTTCTGCACAATAACAAGCCAACACACACACACCAAAACATGCACGGACATGCACATGCGTTGTTCATGTACGCACACACACACACACACACACACACACACACACACACACACATTTATGCACGCCCACACATACAATCTTTGTCTCCTGAGAAATGGTATTAATACCTGGCAGGCTTTAAAATGTCAGCCGGTCTCAAACAAGGTGCAATTTATTTATGGATCTGACACTTCTCACGTCTTTCTGCTCTTGAGCTATTTTCGCCTTCAAAGTGTGTCTTTGGAGCGAAGAGGAGGAGGAGGAGGAGGGAGATGAAGATGTGGACAGACAGACTGACCGACTGCTGGGAAAGGTGTGTGGCCCGGAGGCTAAACGAGCCCAGCCAGCGAGGCCCCGGGGGAGCTGGTATTTTAACCAACACTTTGGGGTAAAATGTCCCTCGGAGTGATTCTTTCCGCCGCTGACGCGTGGCTGCGATCAAAGAGTTGCATTCGGTGATAAAAATAACACAAATGTGGGCTAATCACAAATCTGCATTCAGCCCTGATGGCTGCTTTCTAATATGAGCTGGTGGAGTTTATTTACTCTCCGCTCCGTCTTCTTCCGTTTTGTCTCTCTCTCTCTGTTTCCTCCCCTCTTAGTATTCACCTCCACCGTCACACACACACATTAGTCCAATCTCCAGAGCTGTTTACTCGTTGAGTGATGATTGCCTGTTTAAACATCTGTCCACACCGGCGTACACAGCGTCGCACACAATCACACGATCACACACACACACACGTCTGATTGTGTCCCAGACAGGCGGCAACATCAGCGAAACACCAGACACATCTACAGTTCTAATGATAATAAAGTAATAGAGGACTGGAGCTGCGTTTTTAAATGTTTGTGTTTTAATTCATTCTGAACCAAATTGTTGTGAGTTGGTTTTGGTTTTATGCTGCCTTCAAATTGAACTTGTGATGTTGTTTGTCATAGTTTCATTGTGCGTTTGGAAAACTGTCGCCGGTGACACTTCCACAAATTACATGTAACCACAACAACAGAGAAAAAACCCCTGAGTAAAAAACCAGACGACGACAACAAACAAAGAAATTAAAGCCGCACTAATCCACATTTTTATATTCACAACTGGTTAAATGACTGTCTGTGATGTAAAAGGGGTCGTCTGCAGTGACAATCCCACATTAAATTATGACCCGACTCTGAAGTTCCCCACAGCTGAAAGCCTTTTAGTGCTTTTCTGTTTGTTGTTTCCGGCCTGCGACTTCATTGTTTTGGGTTCATTGTCATTTCAACGGTCAGTGAAAAAAGCCGAGTTGGATCCACCACAAGTCAAACAGCAGACAACGTTAACGACAAGTGAACATAGAGAAGCGCCGGAAGCAAGAGAAATGCCAAGATATTTTTATGGGAAATCATTTTTCTGATTGTTCCGAGAACCGAGTACGTTTCTGTAAAACCACAGATGAGCTCAAACCGAATGTTTCTCTGTGTTGCTGCTTTACGTTTGTTTAGGTTGAATTTTCTGTTTCTCTCTCGTCACAACGCTGTGCTGAAGCTCTGGTTAGGTTTAGGTGTGAACAATACGTGGTCAGGGTGTAAAAAAACATCATGGTTTGGATTTAAATGACTGTTTTGGTCGCCACGATCGTGGACGGCGATGGTTCGATAGTCAGCTAATAATCGTATAATGTGACCATGATATAACACACTTGCTCCATGTCTACCTCATATGTGTGGTTGGAAACGTTAGCTAACATTACATCCTGGCGACTGGCCTGTAAATGCCGCGTCATCGTGTTGTTCAGGTAAAGACTTCTTGTAAACATGACTCAGTCTGAAAGAACCATTACGAACATTTCCCAAAGGTCCAAATATTCTTTCTGGTTGAACGAACCGATTGTTTCCTGACGACCAGGCTCAGAAAATAAAATCAATAAATTCACTCTGCCGTGCAAAAGAGCCTCCGCGGGGCTGCTGTGTGTTTGTGAATGAGTAGACGAGCGCTTTGTGAACGCAGCCCATTTAACATTTCATTCAGTTTTGAGGTTAAGACTCCCACTAATGTGAAGAGTTGTTCGTACGTGATAATCAACACCTGATTTGCAGCTCGTCAGTGTGAAAAGGCAAAGAGCCAAAATAATTCAGAGCCGTCACATTTAGAAACCCAGAGAGACCCTGATAATTGTCTCGGGAGCCGGTCGGACAAATCGGAGCCAAAACCAGAGTAAACATTGGATTCCAGCCAAATCTGATCTGGAATCTGATGAGAGTGTAGTTGTTCAATGCTCGGATGAGTTAGAAGGACCATGTCTGGTTACACAACAGCCACAAGAACGCTGCAGGCTGACGTAGTTTGGAGACTTTGCTGCTGCAGTGGTTTAAAATCACTAAACTACCACCAGAATAAATGTTGGCAATGTACATTTCTGCAAACCAGATCGTGCTCTGGTTAGGTTTAGGAAAGAGCATGTTGTGACTTAAAAGACTTGTTTCTGTTGCCATCAAACACCAATTGTTGAAAGGTCTTCGAAAAAATAAATACAACTGAAGAGGGCAGCCTGGTCGCCAGAACAAAATGTTGGGATTTTACGTTTTGCACATTTAATACGTGTCATATCAACATTTGTACAACCTGTGTTCTGTCACAGTCAGATTACAGGTAAATGAGCCAGATCCAAAATCTTAACTTTAAAGTGAAACTCTCACCTAAATGCAACTGAGGCTTTTCTGTGAATGTACCCGAGTCAAAAATTCATATGAACACGATGAAAGAGGCACTTTTAAGATTTACTGTATTTTCGTTTTCAGGTCAAACTCATTTTCAATGGGTAGAATCAAAATCTGTATTTTTAAAACAGTAAGAAGTCTCGACACAACATGAAACTGTGCTGGTAGCATCACCAGGGTCTCTACACATGAACACCAGCACTGACAACATTGTTTGTGTACACAGAGTTACTAAAAAGAAAGTTTTTGAACAGCTCATGTCAGCAGTAGCTTGTTCCACTCGCCGCCGTCCTGCCAGTGGAGAAGAGTCGACCTCAGAATGAGACGTAACCTGGAGGACAGTTCAGGTGGAACTACTGTCGTCCTGCAACAACTATCCACCAGATCTCATGTAACATTTTCGCTAACAACAAAACAACAAATTATCTGCAATTATATGGAACTAAGTTTTAGGAGCGTTCAACCTTAACTGTCCTCCAGGTTACGTCTCATTCTGACATGAGAGAGTTTCACTTTAAATGTTGTGAGAATCAAGCAAGTCAAAAAGTCACAAACCAACCAAGTCTCAGTAAATTCACATAATCCAACACAGTTGAATCAATTAGAGGACGGCGGTCATGAAAAATGGAGTTTTATTTTCAACATAAACAGAATCTTTTGCTGTTGCAGCAATCAATATCAAGCCTCTATACAGCCAACAAGTACACTAAAATACCAACGTGTTAGCTAAAAGACACACTCGTGTTTGTTTCCTTTGTGGGGTTTGAAGTGACGGATGAAGTGGTGACTGACTCGACTGATAACAGCTGACAGGAAGTTACATCTGAACTCAAAACGTCTTCCCAAACTTCTCTTGATGAATAAAAATGACTTGATTAATTCCACTCAGACTCTCCACGCTGCTGAAGCTGCTCTCATTACGGTTTGCTGCTGACGCTGCTGAACGTTGGATTTTGATGCTGTAGCTCTGCTCTCCACACAGCTGACCTCAACCGTCCGACAACACGGGGTGGAAACACAGACGGCCTCTTCCTCTGCTCCTCTGTTATAAACACAGTTAGTTTTGGGAACTCTGGCACATCTCAGGCTCTATTTATTTGTTTCTGATCCCCAGGGCTTCATTTTTTAAACACACTGTTTTAAATTTGGATCCTTCCTTCCGGGCACATCATTTGTAAACATGATCGTTCGTAAGCGTGAAATTGTTTCTAATTGCTATGCAGACGACACAACTTTGTGTCTCGCAGAGACCCAGTGATGCTGATGGCCTCTCCCACACTGTGACCTGCTGTCTGTCTGATGTTAGAGGTTGGATGTCCAGCTTAGTTTCATTATTATTGCGTACAACAGCCACAATTGTTGAGAGACTTTGTCATATTTTAGCTCTCATGGTTGTTCAGTCTTCTTTTAGTGGTAGAACGTCATTAAATTGAAAGGTTTCACTCTTCAGAAGGTCAGCTATTATTTTATTTTTCAAAAGGAGCCTGGTCGAGCTCCCTGCACGACATTTCATCGTCACAAGTCTTTTATCTGAGTCGTAGTTGGATCTGCATCATTATCTGTCCTCACCGGCAGACAGTTTTAGAGCTTCTGCATTTCAACTTCACACGAAGTCAAAATCCAAGTGTTTTTTCATTAAATGCTATATAACGTTAGCTTTATTTGTTGCTGAAGTAACTGCTAACTAACATGAGGCTAGTGCTAACCAGAGTCCAGACCAGGGCCAAACACAACCCCAGAGAGTGATGGAGGCCAGTTAAACCTCTGACCTGCTGCTAATCACTAACTGCTGCTAAATCTAGCTGATGTTAGCTAGTTAGCGTGATTATCCAAAGAAACTAGCACCAACTGTTTCCTGTGAACTTGAAGGTCCAAGAGAGACCAAGTTTTAGCAGTCAGATGTTCTCTTCTGGTTCTCTTGTTTTGATCTTTTTACTCGTTTCTCCTTTATTTATTTTGCAGTGACGTAGCGCTGTGATCACTGACACACCTCACACCACTTCACTGTGGTCTGCAGCTCCGGCGCTCCAACTCAATTTGTGGGGTTATTTCTGTCTGTGAATACGCGGTTCAGTCAGAAAAAGATTATTGATATGAGAGTACAGCACAGCAGTGTAGTTCATGTTGGGCGTCATCACTCCCTGCAGCGTGGACGTAAACCTACACAGAGAGAGAGATTGGGGAGCGATGATAGCAGACAGATCCAGAGCGTACAGGTGGATGCCGGGTGGAGGTGGAGCTGATTAAAAAGCTGAGAAGCAGCAGATACTTGCACAGAGCAACGAAGCAGCTGCAGAACAGAATGAGAACAGCGTGTTGGAGAAAACAACAGTATCCGCTGATTGTTCAAATCTGTGTAAAACAGAAGGGATCTCCTTCGATTTTTTTCCGACACTTGACTTCCCACTTGGCAGGTGTTGTAGGAAGGAAGGAAGGAAGTGCAGAGTTGAGTGTGAAGTAGTTTAAATCAACCTTTCTCTAGAGACAGAAAGAGAAACATCGCCCTGCATGCACAAGTCACACAACAGACCGTGATGGTGTCGCAGCCGTCCTCTCTCAACGGCACTGATTTCACCTAACAAGGGATCAGCTTATTTTAAAACCCTTACACAGTGGTTAACGTCATGTTTTAGGCTAATGTGAGCAAGATCTTGCTAACATCCTGGCAACTGCAGTCTGAAAAGTGGCTCGAATGGCCGGAAGAACTGATTCTTTACTGTCCGGAGCAAAAATGGAAGTTATTTTCTTCTTCAGATTTTGTTTAAAGGTGGAGCTGCAAAAAGAGGAAGAAGAAGAAAAAGATAAAATCATGCAGGACTAAAGTCTGTAGAGGACGAGCAAGTGAGACGGGGGGCAGGGAAGTCTGGCACCGAGTTGTGTGAAGTTTGGAACCCTATTTCTTCTTCTTCTGACCTGTTTCATCAAGAGTTAGCATTAACCGCTAGCTTGGCTCTGTCCAGTGTCATTAAATATGCCTTTCTTTGTTTAGAACAAACCCCAAACTGTAAAAATGATAATCTGTGTTGGTTACAGACAGAAAACAGTCCAGCATGCAGCACTTCAGAGGCGCTGATATGTCAAGAGCCAGAGCTGCTTCCACTCTTTATGCTAAACTAAGCTAACCAGCTGCTGGATGCACAGATACAAGAGTGCTATTAATTTCCCACAAGGCACTTCTCTAAATAGAGCCACATATGCTAGAATGTGCTCGGAGGTATGTTTCTGCAGAGGGTGAAGGATGTCACTTCTGAGCGTCACAGCACAACTTGAGACGACCGTCTGAACGGGCTCGCAGGCTTTGGCTCCGTTAACCAAAAAAGAAAAAAGAGCCGTCGAAAAAACAAGTTGCACAACTAACCTTAAAAATAGCTTGACCTCCGCCGCGGTGACAGAGATGTCACCTCGGAGGATGACTCACCGAACACGCCAAGACCTCGAGGAACAATCTGTGGAGCGGAAAACAGAGTGAATGAACGGACAAAACAAACGCTGGATCTCAAGAAGGCCTTTTTTCTTCTGCAGCCATTGTTGGGAAGGCCGAGGTGAGGGGTGTTCAGTTGGTTGCAGTCAGTGACCTCACCACTAGATGTCACTAGCTGCAGATAAATGACACCATATATTCGGTCATTATTGCCACTTTCCCCAAAACGGGTCTACACGGGTTTTTTTACTGACTCCTGCAGGTGAGGGTGTGTTTTTAAAGACACCTGGAGTCGACCTGTTGTTCATCATCTCCATCCGTGATCTTGGCGACCAAAGCATGAAGACAACAATGTGACAGATGTTAACGTAAAGAAACATTTACGCTGAACCTGCAACTTGTTTCCCTAAAATAGTGGCTTCAATGATCAGTAGTTCACTAACAGTTTGATTTCTACACACACTCACAACAGCCTCAGATATTAATAGCAGCACAGATGTTCTGTGACACACAAACACACATTTATTTCTCGACAAATCCAAATCTCACAGACATTTATAACACAAATCCTCCTCGACAACAATAATTAATAATTATTTTAGCCGAGCTTCTCGCAGTAAATATAATTTTGTTTCCGCTGAATCAGTCAGAGTTGATCTGTGGATCCGATCGGAGCTGCGGGCCGGAGGAACATATGTTCTCTGCTGGCCGTCCAGCTGCTGAGATCCTTTCCTAACATCTGTCCGCTACTGTCTGCCTCCATTCACCACAGGTATCACTGTATCCACTACACACACCCCCTCTTACAGATATAGACGCCTCAGTCACGCGTCTCGCATCTCAAACACTCTATTTTAACACCCGTCTGTATTTATAGCGCTGTGTTAAAAGGCCTGTCACCTGACCGAGCTGCATAGTGAGCGGAAAATAAAAAAGAGAAAGAAGAGAAATCAGCTTTTATTAGGAGCGAAAGCTAACCTGCGAACGACAGCGCTCTTTAAAAAAAACTATGAAACGCCTGTCCGACAATGTGAGTGAGGGAACGGGGAGGCGAGCAAAGAGAAATTGTTTGTCTGTCCGCCGCGAAATTACTGTCACAAGTAAGCTGTGAAGAGAGGAGGAGGAGGAGGAGGAGGAGGAGGAGGAAGGAGAGGCAATCAGACATTTTCTCCCTCTCCCTCCTCTCTGCACAGTCACACTTTAGGCTCATGCATGTCAACACGATTCCAGTCAACATTACTTAAAAACCATGTGTCCTCTCTCCTCGAGGAACCGAACAGGAGGGTGAGGCTTGATGATGGACCGGGTTTTGTTTCTGTTTCCTCCCTCTCTCTCTCTCTCTCTGTCTCTCTCTGTCTCTCTCTCTCTCTGTCTCTCTCTCTCTCTGTCTCTCTCTCTCTCTCTCTCTGTCTCTCTCTCTCTCTGTCTCTCTCTCTCTCTCTCTCTGTCTCTCTCTCTCTCTCTCTCTCTCCTGCTTCTCCAGCGGATGATTGTCTTCGAAATGAAACACTTTGATCCGTGAACGAGTCGGGCAGCGCACAATAACCCAGAGGCACATTTGTATGGGCGCCGCGCCTCCCGACTTCATCGTCATATTTGCTTTGTGTCGTCGGTGGTTCTGACGGGCCGGTGTGTTTACCGGGTCGATAATCAAGGTAAATGTGGAGCTCGCAGGCAAAAGGAATATTTTCTTTATGGATTCACTTTAAAATCAAGTTTTTTAAAAAAAAGCTGCCGATAAATTAAATAAATGCAAATGAAGGATGTTTCAAGGGGATGATAAGTATTTTTGAAATGTAGGCTAGTTTGAAGCTAATGCTAATCTTACAGTAATTATCTCCATTAAAGGAACAGTTCACCCAAAAATGAATCTTCTCTCCTCCAAGCAGATGGAAAGTCTCAGGAAACATTTCTGGAGCTTCACAGTAAAACAGAGTCGCAGCATTCAGCTCAACAACTGAAGCAGCTGAGACTTGATTTAAAATGTGAAAATAAAGAGAAAATAAATATAAACTGGCTCCAGAACACGTTTCACACGATGTG